>NW_027278823.1:0-112500 GCF_046629955.1 Centroberyx affinis | reverse complement strand
ATCTGTATTCCCTGTCTGCTCTGGCCCCTGTAGCCTTTGTCTTTGTGTCTTAGACCTTATCTGGACTGCAGTTATGAAATCACCCTGCAATGAGTAGACTAGCCTACTTTGTTTTGAGGAAGAGCGCTGCTTCAAGGAGCGAGCTTCTGCTGAAGCTCACACCTTTCCCTGGTCAGAACCCTCCTCTGATGATATTACTCAGAGGGAATTAGAAAATCAGGCTAGGATTGTGTGTGTGCGTGTGTGTGTGTGTGTGTGTGTGTGTGCGCGCGCGAGTGTGTGTACATTCCTCACCCACCCATTCCCATCTGTAGTCTCCAGGTAGCAGTTGTTTTCTGCTAATTAACTGTTTTCTCACCCTGTCCCCATTTCTCTCTCTCTCTGTCTCTCTGTCTCTCTCTCTCTCTCTCTCTCTCTCTCTCTCTCTCTCTTTCTCTCCCTCTCTTTCTGTCTGTCTGTCTCTTTGAAGTCTCTGTAATGTCTGCTGCTGTACACCATCAACAGAACATTTCTCAGCAGTCAATGGCTGTTTTTTGGGACAGCTTCTTCACATGATATCTCCTGACTTGGAGGGATCCAATGGGTTGTTTTTTTTTTTATTTTGTGCTGCGTCACTGCTGCTAAAACAGCTTTTTCATGTGTCTCTTTCTATAGGATTATGCAATCCCTTTAATGTTCGGACTGTCAACGTTGATCTTGTACTGTTCTAGCGGTGTTCTAGTGTTTCTGAGTTCAACTATACGGTATTGGTAGCGCTGTAGGCTGGTGGTTACGTAATATAGAGTGGGAAAGCAAAATGCAGAAGTCTCAATCATGTTGGGAATGTACAGCGACGTTTCTCCTCCAGAATCTGAATTCCCCATGGGACCTGACTGCCCGCTCCATATCTGTCCTGACCTCCACTCCCTAAACTCTCCTTATCCCCCTTTTTCCCCCCTCATGGTTTCCCAGACCCTCACCCCTCCGTACCCTCATGACCCTCATCCCTGTTCAGCCCACTTCCCCACTGGCGTTGTTTGCATAAGGGAAATAGACTGGCAGGCAAAGCAGAGATCTCACCCATGTGTGCCAAATTGAAGCGTCCCCATGTCCACCCGCCCCTTTTCCATGACTGCGAATCATTATCACCATGGATACTTTCACAAATAGAGCACCGGCTGAATGAGAACACCCAGTGCATTAGAGAGAGGACACACACACACACACACACACACACACACACACACACAAACACACACACACTTATTACATACCTTGAATAAGGGGACATTGGTCTAGCCTGCTGGGTAACCTCTTTTCTGGGCCCCTCACATGCTTGGTCTGACCTACTTTGAGTCTCCTCTTAACTGTGACATAGCAGATAAGAGCAGACATGGAGGAAATAAGTATATGACAGAAATGTCTAAACTGGGTCAAAGACATTTATAATTTGGCAACAAAAAATAAATGTTGTTGAGCGTTTACACTACCGGTCAAAAGTCTGGACATACCTGATTGAATGTATTATGTTTTTCATTATCTTTAAGCCATTTTGATCTAAAGGCTTATGCTTAAATGCTTGAAATTTGTTTCTTAGACATATATAAATATTGAAGTTGATGCCTATGTATGAATTTCTTTCCAAAGACTTTGCCTTTCCATCAAGGCAAAGGGCGGCTACTTTAAAGAATCTAGAATATAAGATAGTTTTGATTTGTTTAACACTTTTTTGATCATGCATAATTCCATTTGTGTTATTTCAAAGTTCTGATGTCTTAAATATTATTCTAAAACGTGGAAAATAGTAAAAAAAAAATAAAGTCCAAATTTTTGACTGGTAATACAGCCTATATTCACACATTCATTAGTGGTGATAAGCCAAGTCAATTTGATATACAGTTGCCTGTTAGAGTGACGCTCTTTCATTTCAGCATGAAGCATCTAATTTATTTCTATAACCACTGCACTGTATATTTATTGAGTGCATTGAGGACACGATGATCTAAGGGTTGTCCTAAGATGAAGTCTGATGTAACTGAAGCATTTGGGCTGCACGGCGTTTGTCAAATGCTTAACAGTGGAATTGCTGCGAGGACACACACAGCAATCAGCATCAAACACAATGTGTTTCATAACTCCTGGGCAGCTGACCTGACCTGCAGATGGCCGCAGGGAGTGCAACCTCTGGTAAAGCCTTAATCAGGTAAGAGGATTGATCTGTGAGGTTACATACCGCTGTGGACAGATTTACTCTTTCAACATCATATTAACAGTCACAACTCAGCACATTAGCACACACATGATATAGACACTTAATTGGGAACAAACAGTATGGTGCACATGGAGGGGGGTGAATGAGGGAGGGATGGAGGGAGAGAAGGCAGGGAGGGAGGGAGTGAGTGAGCAAACAAGTGAATAAGGGAGTGAGCAAGTTAGTGAGTCAATGAGTGAGTGAGTGAGTGAATGACCGAGTGAGTGAGTGAGTGAGTGAGTGAATGACAGAGTGAGTGAGTGAGTGAGTGACCGAGTGAGTAAGTGAGTGAGTGAGTGACCGAGTGAGTAAGTGAGTGAATGACTGAGTGAGTGAGTGAGTGAGTGAGTGAGTGAGTGAGCAAACAAGTCAATAAGGGAGTGAGCAAGTTAATGAGTCAATGAGTGAGTGAGTGAGTGAGTGAATGACTGACTGAGTGAGTGAGTGAATGAGCGAGTGAGTGAGTGAGTGAGTGAGTGACCAGGTGAGTGAGCGAGCGAGTGAGTGAGTGACCAAGTGAGTGAGTGAATGACTGAGTGAGTGAGTGAGTGAGTGAATGACCGAGTGAGAGAGTGGGTGAATGACCGAGTGAGTGAGTGAGTGAGTGAGTGAGTGAGCGAGTGAGTGAGCGAGTGAATAAAGGAGTGAGTGAGCAAGTTAGTGAGTGAGCGAGTAAGTGAGTGAGCAAGTTAGTGAGTGAGCGAGTGAGTGAGTGAGCAAGTTAGTGAGTGAGTGAGTGAGTGAATGAATGCTAGCAGGCTGTGTTGTGTGCTGAGGTCTTGTCCCTGTCTTGGTGATGGATCCCCATGGTAAAGCCTGAGGGGAGGAGCAGCAGATTCTCTTGAGGTCTCAGATTCCTCCCCAGAGCCAAAGGCTGCTTCACTCTGTCTGAAGAAAACCTCAACATCCCTCTCTCCTCCCATCTCTAAACCACCAAGCTACTGCCGCCTCTTCCTTCTCTTACTTGCCATCTCTCTCTTTTTCTTTCACTCTCTGCACTGTGTTTTTTCCTCCTTAAATCTCTGCCTCTGCATTGTCTGGTTACATTTCCTCTGATGCTATCTGTTCCTTCATGCTGAGGTATACAACATGACAAGTTGTGGGTTGTTGCCTGACTATTACCCACCTCATCCTCACCCCTCTCCTCCACGTTGACAGCATGAGGAAAATGGAAACCAAAGTTGTTAAAAATAGGCGGCTCCATATTTAGTGTCTTTTGGTTCTTAGAAAAGACGTTCTGAAATAGACAGCGTCGCCATTCATCCCCTTCCCTTCCAGGTCCCTCAGACTTCTGCTGGTCTTCTCACTTTCCTTTCCTTTCCTTTCCAAACCTTTCCTTTCCTTTCCTTTCCAAACCTTTCCTAACCTTTCCAAACCTTTCCTAACCTTTCCAAACCTTTCCTTTCCTTTCCTTTCCTTTCCTTTCCGGACTTTCCTTTCCTTTCCTTTCCTTTCCTTTCCTTTCCTTTCCAAACCTTTCCTAACCTTTCCAAACCTTTCCTAACCTTTCCAAACCTTTCCTAACCTTTCCAAACCTTTCTTTTCCTTTCCTTTCCTTTCCTTTCCTTTCCTTTCCGGACTTTCCTTTCCTTTCCTTTCCTTTCCTTTCCTTTCCTTTCCTTTCCTTTCCTTTCCTTTCCTTTCCTTTCCTAACCTTTCCGGACTTTTCCTTTCTTTCCTTTCCTTTCCTTTCCTTTCCTTTTCAAACCTTTCCAAACCTTTCCTTTCCAAACCTTTCCTTTCCAAACCTTTCCAAACCTTTCCAAACCTTTCCTAACCTTTCCGGACTTTTCCTTTCTTTCCTTTCGTTTCCTTTCCTTTCCTTTCCTTTTGTTTCCTTTCCTTTCCTTTCCTCAAACTTTTCTTTTCCAAACCTTTCCGGACTTTCCTTTCCTTTCCTGTCCTGTCCTTTCCTTTCTTTTCCTTTCCTTTCCTTTCCTTTCCTTTCCTTTCCTTTCCTTTCCTTTCCTTTCCTTTCCTTTCCTTTCCTTTCCTTTCCTTCCTTTCCCTTCCCTTCCCTTCCCTTCCCTTAATTACTCTGACATTTAAAATACGATTTCTCTCACCTAAAGTTCATGTGTCAGGCTTCATCTTTACAGCTCACATAAAGACAGCCAGTACATGTTGAGCTTCAGAGCAAATGTTAGGGTTTTTACTGATTACTGCCCTCAGTGTCAGCTGAATTTTGCTCTTATTAGCTTTGCAGTGACAAAGGATTTTGTCCAGTCTTCTCCTTGAAGAGTGTGTTTTGTATTTTTCATGTCCTGTATTCACTGTATCCAGCTGACAGTGCAGTGTCTGCTTGAGTTAGAAAAAGACTCCTAACTCAGCACCTCCTTTCCAGATTAATCAGATAGGCCACATTCTTGTTGGCCATGACATGTCTCCATGACTAAAACCCTCCGCCCTCAACCAGTACCCTGAAAACCCTCTCATTACTTTCCCCAAGCCATTCTTTTCTGTTTCCCCGCCTGACTGTCTGGATTTCTATTGTGTCAGATTGTCTGACAGCTGGCTGGTCATTCTGTTTCACTCCATTTCTCAGAGTCTCGTCTCCTTATTCCCAGGCTCATGGTATGTAGGCTAAAGATTCTCGAGTTTTCAGCCTGTCAGGGGAGTTAAGAGTGAGAGGAAAGGGGCACTGCAGTAGACAAAGTTATAGGGTGGGGGGTCACATAGCCACAGGAGCAAGGACACAAGTGTCAGCTGTGTCAGCGCACGTGGGAATGTATGAGCTCTTTTAACATTTTAATTTGTTAGTCTGCTAAAGACGAAGAGGCCAAAGTGGGTCTTACCGCCTTGGAATCAACAGAAAATAGATGGTTTGGTTTGTTAAAAGAACTGTGACTGAAGACCCAGTGAGAGTGTGTGTGTGTGTGTGTGTGTGTGTTTTCTCTCCCTTTTCAAGCATGTACTGCATGTGAGCCTATGCGTGTCTCTCTTACTCACCTACTCAAATGTTTTCCTATGAAAATGTTTTTCACACAGAAAGAGGGTTATACTGCCAGCCTAAAAGAATATATCTCTGATAATTCACTTTAATACTATTTTGTGCTTTCCTTGGGTGTAAATAATTTACCCATAAGTATTTGGTTGCAATGGTTTGGTTTGATTTGAATTCCCCCAAAACCCTGTTCAGTCTTCTGAAACAACATAGTAATGCATTGTTAATTAAATTGTTCCATCCGAAGTTCACTGGCTTTTAAATTTTGCACTCAAAAGATTTCAATAATTCTTTAACCAAATAAAGCTGTGCAAGACTGTTCTGTAATATGTGGAAGACAATGTGCAAAAGTTTCTCCTTTCTGTTTGTGAAGTGCCCGTATAACTACTCTCTCTCACTCTTGTTAAACTACAACTATAATTCCTTAACTTGAATAACATCCAAACCACATTGTAGAATACACTGACAGCTAAACAAATATTAGAGTATGACTGCCTTGGCACGAACACCCTGGGTTTGTTCTGAAGCAAAACAAATGGGGAGAGGATGAGGTGGGATCAACAGGCAATGTGAAAAACACACTGATGCAAAACCAGGACACGTAATGTGCTGTTTCAGTTTTTTAACCTTTATTTATTTGAAAATGCTTGACTGAGCATGTATGCTCTCTTTCAGCAATGTCCTGCACTGGGAGATGCCCAGTCCAGCCAGAGTCAAATGGATAAAAAGTATTTTGGAATGATTCCCTTCATTTGCTACTATGGTTCAACCTCACTTCATTGCTAATGAGCTAAATGAACAATTTGTTGGTAATTGCTGAGGTAGAGCAAGTTTTACCTGCAAGTTGAGTTCGGACCTTCCATACAGTTAAAAACACACTATTGAACTACTTTCCAGTGCTGTTCATAAGTACAGTGCAATATAGAATCACGTAACAGGTACATATACACACACCAGCACCAAAACAGTGCAGAAATAGCAGAGCAGTTTTGTCAGATCATCTGAATGCCATGTGACTTGATCTTGAGTCTTGGTGAGTTTCCTGGAAACTGCATCAGAGTGAAGAATGGCCTGGTCATCTTTGCTTGAGATCTGTCAGTGAGGTCATCCAACAACACTGCAAAGAATAACAATTATTATTAGTTATTTAGTCGCATATAATTATGATAATTTCATGCTTCCAAATGCATTTATACTTATTTCAAACATGTGTTAATATCTTAAAAAAGGGAAGAATAAGGCAGATCACTTCACTAATATCAGGAAAATGTCACTTGGTTCAAGAAAATTCCAAATTCCTGAAATAAGTTGCTTTGTACTGAAAACAAGCAGAACTGGCAGATTTTTTCACTTGTTTCAAGGGAAATGAGATTTAAAGACTCAATACTAGATTAAATGAGTTAAGATGGATAATTTTTTTTGGCAGTGAATGTTCACTAGTGGCCGTTCTCACAACCCTCCACCTCCCAGCATCAGCCACAGCCAGCACAGATTAGAAAGAATCAGTAAGGATTTTGAGACACTTCAGATATTATCATTACTCATGTATGATGTCAGGCATTTGATAGGCCATGGGAAAGTAGTGTGACTGGGCTCAGGTGGGGTGTTGGTCATCACAGCTAGCATTACCAGCTGACCTTTGGGTTGAGGCCTAAAATTAGTGGTCATGACACCTACATGTTTATTACACTTACCCCAAAAAGCCATCTGCTCAAGTTCATGATAGTATAAATTAGAGTCAAGGATATGAGGATATTCAGAGTTCACTGGTTTGACATATTTCTGAGTGTAGTTTTTAGTTGAGATTGTCCTTAGCCCACAATCCATTTTCAGAGCTTGACATTGGTGTGGGAAGCAAGATATTCTGTGAACCTGGGAATAAAAAAAAACTATGGGACAGCTATTTCATTTTTCACGACACTTTTAAAGAGAAAAACACAGACCAGGCACATGGATTGTAAGATGCTCTGCTTCAAGAGAGGAGCTCGATGATGCTGCTGCATTATATAACCACTGAGGCCTTCAGCGTGGCTTCGGGACATCACTATAGGTTCATCTATATTGCATAAAGGTCAGCGTGTGCACATGGATGTGTGTTAGCTGTGTCTGCCGCATGTGTTTTGTGTGTGTCTGTGTTGCTTCTATGGAGTTAGAGGGTGTGTGTGTGTGTGTGGGTGTGTGTAGGCATGAGTATGGTTCACATACATAAGCCGAACACTTGTGGGTGCAGTCTGTCATGTGTTCAGCGCGTGGGTTTTACCGTGTGGGAATGCATGGATGCCCACACCAGCCTGATGGGCAGAAAGAGCAGCGAGGGCTTATAGAAGCAGATGCTAGAGCGCTGCTGCAGCTTCAGCGGCTCTGCCTCCTTATCAGTAAGTGGGGCACATTCACTAACTCACTCCCAATGTGTCTACCTGTAAAGCCCTGAAAGCCCTGGGTCTCACAGCAGCAAGCTAATCCCCACACTGGCCCAGCCCGGCCCGGCCCGGCCCGGGGGAGGAGGCTGTTTGTCTGAGTCAACACAGAGGGAGAAGAAGCAAACAGCAGCTCTTGGCCCCAATGTACTCACCACTACCTCCCTCTGCCTCCGCTGCGTGTCTCCTGCTGTTTCCTCTGATGCACCCTCGAGTCCTCGCTAGTACTCCAGAGGATCATGCTGTGTTCCTGCAACACACAACATTACATATCATTACAGATCTGTACATCAGGTGGTTTATATTCACATTATCGTTTAATGTGGTTAGTTACTGCTATATTTGTAGGTTAATGTTGAGTATTGGGGTTGTATACTGTATGTATAATGGCATCCGGCAGAAAAATTAAAGAATGTGTTGTGAAGGCTTCACCATATCATAATGATCATTTATATATCAGTTAGCCTATTGATCACAAAACATTCAGAATTTTCCATTTCCATCTTCCATTTGGCTATTAGACGGCCATAGGCCCAAGCTAAATCACTCAAAGAAGAATCATACTACTATGATTTCAGCAAACGTGCTTGTGATATTGAGGATAAATATGCACAGAAGGGTGCGGTTAAGCAGAAAACACGCTAGCATGCTACACACTTGTCCTCTCGTTGTAGATTTGCATACAAACCTCCCCAAACATTCGAACCAAACCACAGTTTCAGATTGTCGTGAAAACATGTCTTTTCTAACGTATCATTATGTTATCTAATGTCAAGTATTACATATTCAGCCGTGTCTGCTGTCAAAAGAGTGTAGAATTATGAACTTTGTAATGCTAACAGGCCTGAATAGAGACTGTAGCATCAGTAGCATGTTAGCTAGTATGTATCCCACCTGGATGGCCTGTGTGTATCTATTCTACTATTAGCATAAAATCACTAGCATCTTTAACACAGGAAGTGTGCTGCTTTCAACACCATCAGTTGCTATTGATATTGTCAGCGCATGATTTTTGTATTGCAGGGAGGTGCCTTTGTCAATATTGATCTCAAAACACACAACCTCTCTCTATGGACATTAAGATGTTATCAAGTTCTGTACATTTTTACTGACTGCAACACGCAAAAACAAACAAACAAAAAAAACAGTAATAATATGTAGACAAAACTGGATGGAAATGTTGCAATAACCTAAATCCCTTTTTCCACTTTTCTCCTAGTTTGCTCACTCTTTGTCTACATTGCCTCTCTCTCTTTGCATCTGCCTTTTTGTTTTTGCTCTTCCTTTATTACTCCATATATTCTCACCACTTTCCTGGCACATGTTCTCGTTTCATTTACTCATTCACCCTGTCTCCAGGCCACAGCCTCTCTCCTCTCTCTCATGGTAGTGATTACGGTGAGGTAATGTTTGTTCATGTACAGTGTGTGAGCACGGTACACACAGAAGCAGAAGGCAGGCTAACAAAGCCTCAGGCCCAGAGAGAGAGAGAGAGAGGGGAAGAGAGAGAGAGAGAGAATGGGAGTAGGTTTCACATAATGTTGGTGCTCGTTCACCTTTCAAATTTGATATAGAATACCAATAAATGATAGTATACCATATGTAACCGCTGAAGTAGTGTGTTGTGTGAAGGATGGAGGGACCCAAACCCAGAATATCTATGGAGCTGACATCTGTTTTCTGACCTAAAACAAAAAAAGACAGATTCCCCAAATGAATATTTATGTTACTCTAGCTGCTCTCCCATAGGTGAAATAGCAAAAGGGGAACGCTAACGGGGTGTCTAAACAATGGTATGGTGCCACTCATACATACAGCGGTACTGTAGACTGGTACTTATAAGAATTTGAGAAAAAAAACACAGCGAACATACCAGACATAAAACAGAAAAGTGAATATTTAAGTCACTCTAGCTCCTACACAAATGAAATTAATGAAGGAAAGGGTGAATATTAGCTTAACTCACACATTTTGCAGCTAGCAGATTTAGTTAATTAAATATAACTTTATATAAGGGCCAACACATGAACATCTCCCATAGGGGAACAGCAAAAGCGGAGAGGTGAAGGGGAACAGGAAGGAGAAAGAGGGGTGCAGGAGGTGGGGCTCCTACTGTACATACTGTATATCACAACAGAAGCCTCAGTGGAGGTTGTCAGTAAGGTATCTAAACTAAAATCACAGATTTAGTGTAATTATACAAGTAAATATCAACTAAAATGCATGCAGTACATTATTGCTCCCCCAAGAGTAGCATTACTCTGTATACAATAGACTGATACTAGGGTAACATGTTAGACACCTACACTACACTATTCCTGCCTGAAGAGCAGCATTACCCAGCAGCAATGGCCAATAGACAATACACTACACTATTGTAGGCATATATTACAAGAGGATAGCCATTTCCTCCTAAAGAGTCTGACAATGCTACAAGCAGCAGAAAAATCAATACTCAGCCTCAGACACATACACCTGATAGTTCAGCATTTAGGCCAGATGTGTAAATATTATCATCACATGTCAACAACTTCTGAGAGAGAGAAAGAGAGAGAGATAGAGAGACAGAAAGAGAGACAGGGAGAGATGGGGAGAGACTGTCAATAGGCCTTGCATGCCTTATGAGGATCCGACCTCAAAGCATCACCTTGTTGTGCAATTTGCAATGCAATGCATGCATATACTGTACGTATAACAAGAGTGATCATCATTCTCGACTTGGACTTTCCCTCCTGTCTGTTTGTGATTTCCAAGCCAAACTCAGCTGCCACTCCGTATCAGACGTTGCTGTTGCTTTCCTCTCCTCTGCAGTATGAACAGGAACACAGCCTACAGACTACAGCTACTCATGCATGACTAAGATGAGTTATGCAATTAAAAAAAGAAAAAAAAAATTGATTTGTCCTCTTGATTCACTGAAGTTCATATTTTGGATTCTGACTGCTAAATCAAGTCTTGTTTTGCTGTCATATGAATCATATAAATAATGTTACAAAATAATAATATAATAATAATTTATTTTTTCTAAAATGGTGGAACACTTGTGAGAACACAAGAACACACAAGAACACGCTGTTCCCTTTTCTTTTCAACACAAGAGAAGCGAGAAAGCTCATGGGGTAAACAGAAACGTATAGATGTACAGATAAACCTTTTTATTTGGTTGAATAGTCCTTCATTATATTCCACAGTGACTGAGGGCCGGGGGTTTATCAGTGGCCAAGGCGACCATCTGGTTGCCTTGGCCTCTGCTTGTGGCACTTGTTTCATCTGTAAGCACAGGGTCACCTGTTCATTACCAACTATAAATAGAACACATCCACACACACACACACACACACACACACTACAAGCCCTCTTTATTGATCTGTCTCATCATTACTAGAGCAATGACACTGTGACATCACAGGATGCGTGTTCATTCAGGCAGCAAGAGAAATGGTTGGGGGTTGGGGGGTGGTGGGTTGATTGAGCTCCTCTGCCCTTATGTAATCACTGGGGTATGATACAGTTTCTCTATCCCAATTTTCTCTGACGTACGAGATTTGCGGGCGAAATCTCCACCGCCCAATCGCCCGATCTAATCCTCATCGATGAAGAGTTCTGCTGGCCGCAAAGCAGTATATTCCACAGAGGCAGCGAGCAACCGACTCTGGAAAATCTTTCATCATGTTTCATTTGTGTTTCAATTATGCAATGTTTTCCTCAGCAGTGGAGCGGGGCAGAGATGCCGCTGCGTTTGAACTGTAATGACCCTGCAACCAAGAACGCTGTTCCAACCTATCAGCCCACACTGGGGTGTACTGTGGAGTGCGGAGTGCAGCTGGGAAAACACACACACACACACACACACACACACTCAAGCCTCCAAGTGCCCAGTGAACACACACCTCAGTTGGTCCAAGCGCTGTAGCATTCCTTGGTACAGGATTACATGTTATTGCAAAACAAACCTGGGTTCAGTGTCCCCTGATAGAGGGAGGATGCAGTGCAGCCTACCTGGAACAACAGCAAGGTGTTTTTCCACTTCCCTTCCCACCAGTCCATCCCGTGGTAGTACAAGTTAATGATTGACACCTCACACAGGCCAATCGATAGACTATCACAGACTTGATGTAGTATGACTGGAAAATCCCATTCTCCAAGCCGTGTTATTGGGGTCGGTGGAAGGGAAGCCATATTGACTTTCCAAGTTTAGCGTGTTTGTGAGGGGTCGCCTCAGATAGGGATCCTCATTACTCTTACAGCAGTGATGTCAGCCCACTGATCTGCAGATAACCAATCTAAGCAATGCCGTGGGAGGGGGGCAGTCGTCCTTTTATCCAATAATTTGTATGCAGGGGGTGGGCAGATCACAGTGACAGCTTGGCCAGGTCAGGCTGAGATTGGCCAGACAGGCTCCCCATTAGACCTGCCAGTCTGCGGATGGAACTGAACATTGTGTGCTTTTCATCTGCTCCTGTGCTGCATCGATCCGCAGCGACAGACACACAGGGCTACAGCAGGGAGGCAAGGAGGGAGGGCAGTAAGAGCAGCTGCAGTGCTATTTACTGATTGCTGCCACATCTAAAAGACAGACCTGAACCCCTACTGGTAACCGGTCTCAATACTGTTGCCTGGCTGCGTCTGACATGGAAACATGAGCATATTATTGCTACACATCACTACTCCATCCACTCCTGTAGAGTTTAGCTGATGGGACACTGAAGGGGGAAGGTGGGCAACACGCTGAGCGTCTGTGCGAGTCTCAGACTCAGCTAGAGGTAGTCTGTGATTAATGGAGAGTGCCGCTGTGACACACTCTCAGCCAAGAGGCCAATCAATCTCATACGTACCGTCGGCTCAGCTTGGTGTGAGATAAGAGGCCTGCCTTGACGGTGCTGCTGTTGGGATTGGGGAGCACTGCTGAAGGTCAGCGAATGGAAATTTGTCTCTGTGTGAAGAGAGAACAAGTCTGAGATGATAGATAAAAGGAGTGTTATGTAATTGTTGAAAACTAAGTCACAGGTCTCCACACCTCTCCAAAGGAGATGCAAATGGCATCATCTCCTTTTCAGCACCTACTGAGGAGGTGCACACACACACATACTCACAGACTCTCACACACACACACATACCACACAGTGCCTAGACGTAAACATACAATTACTCACCACTTACACAGACCACACATAATGACAAATGCAGATAATTAACAGGGAAAGATCTGATACAGGATCAACATGTACAAAACAAGCAGAGGGAGACAAAAATAGTAGTTATGAAATGTGTTCAGACAGCACGATTGAGCTCTGATAATCGTGACAGCGGATGTCCTCGATCTTATTTGAAACCCAAATATTATGAGTGCGCTGGTAATAAGACCTTGTAGCCAGTAAAAAGAGAGGGCAGAGGTGCTGTGGTGATATGACAGATCTAAATAGTAGATATTATATATTTCCACCCCCCCCCCCCCCCCCCCCCCCCCCCTCTCTCTCTCTCTCTCTCTCTCCCATATGTGCTGATGTGGACAGTGCGTTCCTGTTCTGGTTATCAGAGCTTTATGGCCTGTTTCAGACACAGAGCAGTGAGCTGCTCCAGGATCTGTTCTGTCACTATTCTGGGAGAAATCGCAGGCAGCCTCTAACTTTGAACTTGCTTTTATCTTTATGGTTTTATTCATAGCACTGGAACAAAAAAAAAAAACTTCCAGTCAAGTGTGTCATCATGGTGTTGGGAAATCATTCTGGCCCAAGATAAAGAACAGCAAGTGACTCACCTGCTGTAGGTTTTGTTGCTGAAATCGATCTGTGTTCAGATATATCGCCTGCCATCAGTTTTAGACCCACAGGGGATTTATTTCAATCCTCTACAAGAGGGCAAAAAACAGTCCATAAAATAGAAGCTACTCTTCTTGCTAATCCCTGTCTTGAAAATGATAGAGTATCTGAATGTGTGGAATCTAATGGCACAAGATATACAACAATAGAGCACCAGATTTGCTATAATGTATAGTAGTAGGAAACATTTCAAGAATAGTTGGCTAGAACAGCTATGACATAAGATTAGATTTATTCCCAGTTACACCATCCCACACATTGATTTCTCTGAATGCCCTACCCTGATCTAGGAAATTTGGCTGGGACAGTAACTTTGATTACAGCGCCTTAAAACCCAGTGTGGCTCATTATCAGAGCCTGTAAGTGTTGAGTAGGGTTAAACACACAGGCACCTAAGGGTGAAACGTTTCTGCATTAGTCCTGTTAGGAAACCTCCTGATCCAAAGCCTCTGATCCTGTTACATCACCAAAAACCCAGTTCTATCCCTGACCCCATACAAACACATTCAATCAAATCAAACACACACGCACACACGCACACATACAGCACACACAACACACACAACACACACAACACACACACACAATCTCTTACTAGATAATCAGTTTTGTACGCAATATACAGAGTTGACATTCCACCCAAAAGTTTGTCTCAGGGCGAAAAACAGGCAAGACAGGTTACATCACATCACAGACAGGCAGACACAACCCCCACTCAACACACACACACACACACACACACACACACACACACACACACACACACACACACACACACACACACACACACACACACATACACTGCCCTGTTGGTCTGAGGATGCTCCATTCACAGATGGTGAGAAGACAGAGAAGCAAAGGCAGATGGTTCCCCTCTCCTCTCCTCTCCTCTCCTCTCCTCTCTCTCCTCTCTTTCTCCTTTCCTCTCCTCTCCTCTCTGCTGACTATCCCATTTCCTGTTTCCAAAAGCGCTGTAATGCAGGTATGCTGGTAGAACAGGGCAAAGACTCAAGCCTTGGAGCCAAACAACCAATAGCATTCATGTTGTGGGTAGAAATATGAAAATATATCATCAATCATCTTCATTTAGACCTACTGTGTGTGGCCATATGAATATGTGGCTACATGATATTCTATGTTAACTATGCAGTTAACAAGATAATTCCCAAAAATACTACAAAGCACAGTTCAGCAATATTTTAAGTGAAGAACAATGCAACAGCAAATTTAGATGATATGATTTGCGTGGTGATTTATGCATGCAGGCAGACTTGCTGTTGCTTTCGCATCTGTTCAGTGCATTAGTATGAAGGAATGATGGGCCTGTTTACCCTCCAGCCCATCCACACGCAGCAGGCTGAGGCTGGCCTCTTCACAGATCTGAGACCAGATCTCCATGCATCACCCAATTAAGGAAAAGAGAATAAATTAGCTGATCCAAGGCCAGTGATGGTGGCATTAATGTGTGTTATGTAATAATGCTCTCGCACTCACACCTCCCCCTGACTAAGTCAGTGTAACAGCTGGAGGGGATCCCATCTGTCCCGGACACAGAGATAATTCCCATGCATGTGTATGTGGGAGTGTGTGTGTGAGTTTGTGTGTGTATACATTGAGTTTATCCAGGAGCGCCGGTGCGTGGCCTTCCTTGGTGCTGACGTAGGAGCAGAGAAAGGTCCTGGAACAGAAAGCAGTGAGACGAAACGGCCAACTGACACATGCAGCAGTCTGAGTTAATGGGTACCGCTGGGGTCGGCTTTCTCCAAAGACTCTGCCACGGACCAGAAAGGACAAGACTGAAGCAATGTCTCCACACAGTACCTGAATAGGACAACACAGTGAGACTATCTGAGCAGCCTAAGAATATGATTACAGCCTATAGGTGAAAGCTCTGGTAAACAACAGAGCGATGTCATTACGCAAACTGGATTTGGACATCTTTATCCCCTGCACCGGGGACACAAACACAGACGGGAAAGAGTTCCAACACTTTCTCTAAGTAGGCCTCTTTCATAACGCTGTGAAATACCTGAGCTGTGTGGTATCTGAAGCGAACAGGGTGTGTATGGATAACATAGTAGCTCATGTAAGGGTCAAATCATTCCTGAAATCAACAGAGGTGAGAGGATTCATGCTGCACCTTGTCTCCAGGTCCAGTGGGATTGAAATGTTATGTAACACCTCAAACACTGCATCACATAATGAGGCATCAGTAGAAGTAGAATAGGTTACTTTTCTACTGTTGTACCTTTAAGAGAGCAGGCCGCAAATGCACACACACACACACACACATGGGACACACACCACAAACACACACAGCAGACAGAAGAGCTCAGTCACTTTGCTATAAGTTTGAGTTTTTACCTGTCAACAATTAATCTCTTAGATAGAAATAACACTCAGATAGCAATCAGAGGACAGCTATAAGTCTGGCAAACAACACAAATCCCATAACTCTGCCCTCATTTCCTTATATGTCAGCTCAAATATTTTGATAACATACAGCCAGTCTAGACCCTGGGGCAGTCTGGTGTAAATATCAAACAGATACACACGCACAGACACACACATACACACACACACACACCCATAGACACACACACACACACATTTCCTCACATTCGCAGTCCAAACATGCCTGTCCCTAAGGATGCCAGTGGCTGCCATGACGAGCAGGCCAAGACAGAGGAGAGACTTGAGAGACGGACAGCAGGACGGGTCTAGCAGGGAAAGACCGAGCGGCAGACGCCATGTGATAATGTGAGAACGAGAGCAGGAGCCAGATGGAAATGCATATCCGCTCACAGATTGTGTGAACGAGGAAAGCCCGACAACCCGCATCATTCTCCAGAAGCATCAGCAGCACTGACTCCTTCCTGGCGCTTATATGGTGCAAGCCTCAGGCATTGCACCTTTGTAATAAACCCCGCTGATACCGATCATAACAGCAAGCAATAACACACACATCAACCCCCGCAAAGACTCCCCTTAGGAGGATGTACACACACACAAAAGTGTCTTCTTAAAGTGATACTGTGGCCCCCATTCTTCACCAAACAAGCTGTAGCATTGAGATCTGATGATTGTGTTTGTCATGGCTAATGTGTTTGGTTCCTGCAAATTAACGGCACCTCCGAAAAAACATAGCAGCAGGTGATAAAGTGATAAAGCAGTTTAGAAGGTCAGACCCATCAGGGAATGCTTCTTATCGAGTTTAAACAGAGCTTGCTCCCATATCCCCCCCCAAATGTAAACATACCGCTTCTGTCAGGTGAAAACCTTTCATCTCCAAAATGTCAAATTTTCAGAGACAAAGAAAAAAGGAATTGTTTTTAGGTTGATGGCAATGCATTTTTCAGTTTATCCAATGAGATCCAATGAGATTTTCTAAGGTTTTGATAAGCCCAAGAGTCGACAGAACTTTCTCAACACATAGAGGTACATGTAATCCTTTGATATAAGTCAAAACATGAAAGCCATCAAAATTGGATTCACCTGGTTTTCAAATGGCGATATATTTCAGTATGAGCTCAAGCCTCATTTGAAGCACAGACTCTTCTTGCATACAACACACAAACAAGGAGAATGAAAAATGAGAATGGATTTGAAAATGAGAGAGAGAGATGAGGAAAGAGGCAGAAAGAAACGGAAACAGGGAGAAATAGAGAGAGAGAGGAGGGAAGAGAAAGAAATAAACAGAAACATGGAGAAAGAGACAGGGAGAGAGAGAGAGAGAGAGAGAGAGAGAGAGAGAGAGAGAGAGAGAGAGAGAGAGAGAGAGAGAGAGAGGAGTTGGCAGTGGACTGCAATGGTACTGGGTCTGACACACTGACAGGCCAAGCCATACACAGAGCAGTCTCCTCCCCTCTCTGGCCCGGCCTATATTAACTCTCCATGGAGCTCCACCTCACAACCAGAGGCACATGGAGTAGGATAACACATCACTGAGGCTCTGAGAACACATTCACAAACATACTGACTCACATACAGGGAGATACTACCTCTAATCTGGTCCTGGACTGCACTGAAACCTCTCCTCCTGTCTGGCTGTGGGAATAGCAGTGTTGGATATAAATTCTCCTGAATGGACTAATATCTTGTGTGCCATGTTGCTCCGGACGCCCCTGGAGGATTCTAGCCATGGTAAGAGAGGCAATAACTGGCAAGAAGGTTTAGGTTTGCAAGAGGAAGTGTTTTCTGTGTGTGTGTGTGTGTGTGTGTGTGTGTGTGTGTGTGTGTGTGTGTGTGTGTGTGTGTGTGTGTGTGTGTGTGTGTGTGTGATGGTGAGGTTGAGGTTGTCTCTGTTCCATCTAATTCTGAGATATCAACAGGTAAAAATTAAATATGGAGTATGTGTCTCTTGCTATATAATGAGATGACAATAGCAATGCAGGAATGTCAGTTTAGTAGTAGATGGAGCTGACATATGCTTGAGATGTCAAGCTGTGTGTGTGTGTGTGTGTGTGTGTGTCTGTGATTCTTACTACTGTCATCAGCAAACAGACATAGGTAAACAGCATGCATGTGCATAACTCTACTTGTAACACTACAGGAACACATTGTGGACAATAAACAAAACCCCTGCGTTGCAACAGTACAGTGTTTTGTTTTTAAACCACAGAGCATTAACACAAGACTCAGTAGCAGTAACAGGCTGTAACAGACACTATTCTAATCTCTGCTAAGTTACTGAGACAAACCAGACTTGAGTTTTTATATCCACTGCAAATAAATAATTTCTATTTTAAATAGTAATGTTGACCAGAACATATTTAAAATTAATATTATTCTGTTTAAACCTATTTATTAGGGGTTGTCTCCTGACATTAAACTAACCAGAAAGGCCTACAGCAGCTAAGGCTATAACAATCCTGCTGGAGAAACATAATTAGTTGAGATATTAGTTTAAAAAGAGTTATTGAAAATGAGAGAAGGTGTAGTTTTTGCCTCTTGCTCCATTAGTTGACCTTTCATCTTTGTTCTCCAAACTGTCAAAAGGCCACAGTCAGAAGACGTTGCAGATCAATTTGATACCAATTTAGAGGAGTAGGTTCAAAGGCCTGCTGCAGTTTTATCAGATTTTATTCACCAGATATCGCAGAATATCTTCAAGAATTTGATGATGAAAAGTTTCCTTTGTTGTGCACTGCATGACCTCTATCTGTTAAGTTAACTGACAGAGCTACATGCCAAAGATCCATGTGCATATCTCTCTCTCAAGCCATAATTACAGCAGCATGACACACTGCACCTAGCCTGACTCTTATATAAGCATGTTAGGCAGAGGCTGATTTGTCAACAGTGGGCCATTCACATGCCGAAAGAGAATTATCTATTGTTTTTTTTCAGACAGGTAGGGAGAGATACGCGGCTTCTCCTTTTGACCCACATCCATTCATGTACAGGAGAGGGCAAAGAGCAGTCATGGGACCAGAGTGTCCTGACAAAACCTTAGCTATTGTTTTTTTGTTTTTTTTATAGTGTAGTTTTAATGACACGCTATCAATGACTCCTGTGGGTTTCATGAAGCTGTTGGGATTGAGTGAGCCCAGTGATAATGCAAACAATAAATTAATAGGGATATCAAACCGTTTTTCTCAGTTAACTATTGGGAAATGTCACGCCTGATCAGCAGTAGGGAGACTGTCCTTCAACAACAGGAGGACCTGGGTCCTGGGACTGTAAAAAAAAAAAAAAAAAAGGTTGACACCCTCTCTTCCCTGCTGCAGTGCCCTTGAGCAAAGACATTGATTCCCTACCAGCTGGAGGGAGGCTGCTCTGTAGCTGCCTGTGACCTCTGACCTCCCTGTGGTGAGGAGGGGGGATCAGTAAAGTATCACATTATTTACAAAACAACATAATGTACAATATCAAGTGGATTAGTAATGTCAAATAAGTCTCACAAACTGATTCCCATTCTATTCATAAAATAGACAGAAATACTTTCAGAAACTCTGTGTCCTCAAAGTCTGAGCTGCTCCCCAAAGAGGATTCCCCACCATGAATAAACCTAATATCCGTCTGAGCAGCCTCGTCATGAAAGATTGGACCATTGGGCATTAAGTTGCACTGATTGACGACATCTATCCCTGTCTCCCTCTCTCACTCTGTTTTCCATTACATAAAAGAACTACCCTATCCTACAATGGATTTTAGTATACTATACAAACATCACAGCAAAAGATAGGGGTCCCTACTCACACAAAAAAAAAAGCTGCCAGTTGGAACTGAAAATGGTTCTTCGGAGTAATACCGTAGAAGAACCATTAGCATTTCTTTGCTTAGTCTGCATTGTGTTTTTGTTTAATTGCCCTTGTATAGGCTCATTTACAATTAGGCTAGTATGCAGTTAACCCCCCCCATCCCGGACCATAGAGGGGTGATCATTGGTCATTTCCAAATGTATGCCATCACACCATCCAATAACTCAAATAAGAATTAAGAACATTTTAATAGGCTATACCAAAGAACTATGAAGAATCATCCATTAGGCTAAATAAAGTGGTTCTTTAGTAGGTGATGGTGTGCTTTCTGTGTGTATAGGATATAATAGGAATATTATAGTGATAGCATAAGACATAAAATATTACTATAAGGTCACTAGAAACAGCTGAGCACCACTGACGCACTTCGAGTCCCTATAGAGGTATGACATTGTTTTCGTTATGATCCCTTTATCTCATAATATAGGCTACATCCCTCGTTCTCAGATTATAATCTAGACATTAACTCGGTTTTCTAACGCAGTTCGCTTCCCAAGCCATGCAGCTTGTTGTCGCATTTCTCATCCCCATCCCGGAGAGCCCATCCCGGCCCGTTACAGGCATCTGCATTCCCCGGCACATGGATCCTCACATGGTCTGCGGATGCTGATGTAGGCTCGTCTGCTGCGGCTGATGCTGCCTGCAAACCCATTCATTCACAGCGTGATACCGCAGTCTGACGGATCCGAGCTGCACAAATAGAAACCTCTTGATCTCTGATTTATTTAATCTACTCTGAGCCTCTAATTTGGGGGAGATGTAAGCCTAGAGATGACATCTGAGGGAAGTTATCCGCCGTTGATGTAAAAAGAGGGAAACAAACAGTCGTGCGCATCTCGATCCCAGATGGACTTTCTAAATCAGCCAGCCGCATGCAGTGAGTGACCTGTCCGAGGGATTTTTCGCACTAACACGACTAATGCAATACTCTGCCCCAATCTGAAAACAACACTAATGCCTTCAGGGCGAAAACAAAAGGGAAACCAATTGTATCCGGATAACAACTGCCTGTCTGCAACGAGGAAGCCTGGAAACAACAACAATGTAAATAATTGATGGCTGAATTAAAAGATTATTTATGGGAGAATTAAATAGAATATAGCCTGTGAAGACGACTGATTTTTATTTTTTTTATTTATTTTTTAACTTCTCTCAATATTGGCAGGCCAGAAGAGGATGCTCAGTCAGACTACGCCACAGTTTTAGACTATTTTTTGAAGAACATTAAAAATAAACACCTGCAAATAGAAGAGACGAAAAAATAAAGCCCTATAGGCATAGTCCTATAGCTCAGGTAAGATAAACTGCCATAACACCTGTGCTGGCCTATAACATTTTTATGTGCTTGTAACCAATATTTTGTGATCATTTTGCTTTGTATGCTGCATAGGACTATTCGTAATCTCTTATAGCCTAAAATAGGCATAAGAATCAATTGGGTTTCTTTCCCACACCCTATCAATATAGCCTGTTCAGTTTGATCTTTTGGAAAGAATAGCAATAAAACAAACCAATTATTGTTATTATTAATATTATTATTAGTAGGCTAGTAGTAGTAGTAGTAGTGGTGGTGTTATGTAGTAATGTTATTAGTATTTGTATTATTAGCATTATTCGTATGTTGTTGTGAGACTACCATTGCTATTATTCCATTTAGTCGGATTTTGAATCTACCGCCTGTCCCAAATGATTTTCCACCTTCACCACCCGTTTTGAATGACTCTTGCCGCCTTCAAGTGCTCCTCGTAATCTCCTTCTTCCGGAAGTCGTAAACACAACTTGCCCCGTATTCAAGTGCGTTCAGTTGGAAATAATGACAAAATCTCTCCTGTTAAAAAGTAGTTTTTTGGTGGCTATTATCTTAGAAATCAAGCAGCGCAAAGCGAGGTACTTGGTGCTGCAGCGTCAAGAGTGAAGAGGAGAAAATGTGCATTATGCATGTGATTGAGGTTTTAATTAATGTCAAAAACAAAAATGCATGGCAACTAAACAGTGAAAATATAAACATACAACAATATGAACTGAACAATATGAATTATGCATACAGAATTATACATAATAACAAATAACATGAAATACAGCATTTTTGGGGGTGGAGGGGTGGGGTATGAATAATATGATTATAAGATAATATAGGCTATGAGTTCTATCTTAAAAAAAGATTAGTTTGGTTTACAATCGCCAGACCACTTCATTGTTTGAATATGAAATCTGAATCTGCTATGGATAATAAGTAGCTTAATCAATTATGATTAACTGGTATCTACATAACTTAAAATATACAAGTAGCCTACATTGTGAGTATAATCAGTAAATCGTGTGAGTTAATTTAAAAGACACCTCTTCGCTTTTATTGGTGATACAGTATTTATTAGGAAGCAACCACACTTTGTTCCAATTCACAGCATCTAGTAGCATTCCATTTAGTGACTGCTGCAAGAATAGATGTTTCATGGCATAATTTATGCATTTATTACACTTTTGAGTTTCTAATGCCTATTTCCGTTTAACAGAATGGAAGATGTGAAACTGAAATATCATTACAATAATCATGACATCCAACTAGCTGAATAATAGGTTACTCTCAGCAATGGCATTGGTAATGGCCTTAAATCCATTGTTATGATAGAAAATTACCACTTCACCCGAGCCCTCACCGTAGTTGGGATATTTCCCATGGCCCATGAAGGCAGCATCTGACGCAAACACTGCCTTTCATAGTGCTGCCCAGCCTGAATGGCGATTGCAACAGATCCGCAGGGCAGGGAGAGCGGAGCGCGCACAAACCTCATCTGGGTTTGATTTAAGAAAATAATCTGATGCGACGGATGAGAACTGTAAGTGAATTCTTATACTTTGGATTCTGTCATCAGTGAGTCTTGTTACTGTCATTTTTAAGGCAGGTTTAGATCCGTTTTGAGAGGTTTGACTGACGTCGGCTTTGTGCTGGGAGAAATACCACGTAGTCAGTAGCTCGCTAGCCTTCGCCAACAACGACTCCTTTGTTCGTGATCTCATTGGGTTTCAATATAACGTTACGCGAGTTAGGTATTCTTTAATACGCAATGTGTAAATGTGACCGTTGTCTAGGTATCAGGTTGTTTATGTGTTCGTTACCGGGCGGCTGTGGTTGTCTGACACATTTAAACCAACTAGAGAGGTAGGTCGGTTAGCTTGTCAGCTCGCTTGCCAGTAACGTTATGCCTCCATTCCGGGGTCTCGCTCCGCCAGCCACAGACCCGGGAAGGCAAAATAAGCTGTAAAAAAACAAACATTGAACAGCTTGTTTTTCTCTCTTCTAATGTTTGCCGCCTGCACTTCCTCATGTAGCTTAATCGCATCTGACCTCTCAATGGCTTATGTTATCACACAATTTTATCTATACTCCAGAAACCGGACGAACAAGCGCCTAAACCGGGCGGGGGAGGGGGTAGTTTCCATCCACGATACTACATTCATAATACATTTCTACTCAAGCCGGTGGATTAAGATGTTTCTGCTCCGGTCATTTTGTTGTTGTTGTTTTATTGTTGTTTTTGCGAACCCACCCCCAGTTATATTTCAGCTATAATAAGGTTGACGGGTGGGTTTTCTCTCATACATGCCCAGAGAGAGTTGTAGTATGTAGTTGGCCACATGGCTTGGTTTCAGACCAGTTTTCTGTTATCTGTAGTTTTTCAAGGTTTTAATATGCAAGTTCCCCAAATTGTAGTTATCTTAGATTCTGAGAAATAAAGTGTCTATCAATTTGCATGGGAAAACAATACTTAATTAGATATTCAAATGAAAAATGATGAAATTGAAACTGTTAACGGTTATGGCACTTTTTATGGATTATTTATTCTCAACTTTTTTTCTTGGTTTGTCCTTGTCTTTTTCAGGTTATGCCCAAATAAAATGGAGGATAGTTTTGATTGCGACTGTGGCGAGCTTGAGCCACCTGATCATTGAGGGTGAATCACTTTGAAGACTCAAGGCCAGACTCATTTCAGATCTTCAGATCAGGTGAATTAACAGGAAAATACATAAATAAATAAAAAAAACTTAAAAAAAAAAAAAAAAAAAGTGCTTTTTGGCACATTAGTATGAAGCTGCTCAGGACCAGTCATACACTGAATGTATCTGCACTGTGAGGATGCAACTAGATGCTTTTATAGTTTCACACAATTTCAGTGCTTTTTAATTGGCATCAAAGTCCATTCCATTGCAGTCTTTAAAACACTAGTCAACCAAGAACTGTTGAGTTAAAGAAGCCCACAACCAGAATTGGAGAAGGAATTCCACTTTGAAATTTACTACCCTTACACAAGATGTCAAGAAACTTTGACTACAGTTTAGTGCCCCACATCTGACAGTGAGGGCTAGACAGGGGAAATCAGTAGTTCTCTGTACAGGGGTGAGTTAGCGCGGCCTCCAAAGTAGCAGGGGAATCCATCAGATAAATCCCTCCGTCAGTGTTACATTGGTCTTGACCGCAGGCCAGATCCCCAACGTTAGAGATAGCAGACGGTGAATCAGACGCTCGGTGTTAAAAGCCAGGCGCTCATCATGGCAGAAAAGTTTGAGTCGTTGATGAACATCCACGGCTTTGACCTGGGTCCTCGCTACATGGACTTGAAGCCTCTGGGCTACGGAGGGAACGGCCTGGTGTTCTCCGCAGTCGACACGGACTGTGACAAGCGTGTAGCGGTGAAGAAGATCATCCTCACAGACCCCCAGAGCGTGAAGCATGCCCTCCGGGAAATCAAGATTATCAGACGCCTCGACCATGACAACATTGTTAAGGTAAGATGCAAATCATCGTCTTCGAATTCCTGCTTTCTCGTTCATTGAAATAAGAAGAATATTCATCCCATTATTGTGGGTTTGGCAGATGTCAAAATGTCTGCTTCAAAAGTGCATAAATAAACAACAGCACATAATGAGCAGGTGAACATATATAGGCTATAAAAATGCAGAATATATTATATAGAGAATAGAATATATTATATTCTGCATGTTTATAGCCTGTGTGTGTTCACCTGCTCATTATGCGCTGTTGTTTATTTATGCGCTTTTGAAGCTTTAATAAATATTTGACGTTGCACAAGTAAGATGCTTCCAATCCCTTTATTCTGATTATATCCTGCGCTACGTTGGAAGCCCTTTTCTTCCCATTATTTTTTGCCGTGATTTTAATGATGATCATTTATTGACCCCCACTGCTCGGTCTGTTATGTCTTCCAGGTGTTTGAGACATTGGGCCCCAGTGGTCGCAGGCTGACGGAGGACGTGGTCTCCCTGACAGAGGTCAACTCGGTCTACATCGTGCAGGAGTACATGGAGACAGACCTGTGTCAGCTGCTGGAGAGGGGCCTCCTGTCTGAGGGCCATGCCAGGCTCTTCATGTATCAGCTCCTCAGGGGCCTCAAGTACATCCACTCCGCCAACGTGCTGCACCGCGACCTCAAGCCCGCCAACCTGTTTGTCAACACAGAGGACCTGGTACTAAAGATCGGGGACTTTGGCCTGGCTCGCATCATGGACCCACACTACTCTCACAAGGTAGGACCGGCGGCCAAGCAGCTCTTCCATTCAGTCTCGTAGTCCTGCACTACTTGGAATAAAAATGTTATGATTCTAGTGTTGTGGAGTGTTGTTGATGTTGAAATGCTGTATTCACTAGAGCTCCAGGAAGAGCAAACATGACCTTGTTCGCGCACTTTGTGCCAAAGGATGAGCGTTTTGTTGCCTCGGTGCGTGACGTTTCTGTTATTGCCCAGGAACGCAGTCTGCTCCCCAGGGTGACGCAGTTCCACAGCAGGAAGTAAACAACAAGGGATGTGGTTCCTTGAAGTCACGCCTCTGTTTCCCTTCCCGGGAGAACTGTGGCCGTTGAAAACTCAACCCTGGGAACTATTGTTTCCATTTTACAGGAGGCCATCATCCTGTCCTTGTGCCTGTGACTTGTAGAGTCAAGAGTGCCTTTTTAAAAATAGGTCTTGGAGAAGGCTGTGTTATTTGGATTGTGTTGGTTTGGCTGTGTCTCTCAACAGATGACAATATAATGTAAACCTGGACAGATAAAGCCAGATCCGTGTATACCAGATATTGGACGACACACAATTAACCTCTCTATAAACTTACAATTTACCTCCATGAGGAATGAAGCTGTAAGTAGCAATATAATGGTCGCAGTAAAGTAGGCTGCTTTTATCTCTAGCATGAGTATGGATCACCCAGTGTATGCATGTCTCCCTGTCGTCATATAAAGGCATGAGGAATTTCCAGTCAAAGGCCATATGATGGTGTGAGGTGTGTGTGTGTGAGTGAATCTAAGTTGGGGATTTTTTTTTTCTCTGTAGCTGCTGGATCTCCTTAGAGCACTGAGGCAGTCAGATGCCTACACGTGTCTCAGATTAGTCATTGCCAAGTCTGAAGTGGGCTCACGTGACGCGATCCCACAGACTGGCACAGCCTCATTCATAGCCTTGAACAGCGAGGCTTCTGCCACAGAAAAAAAACAAATTTATGGCTTCTCAGCCCACCACCTACATTGTTTTTCGTACTCTGGTCACATTTCAAGCATTGCCTTGATATTCTGATATGACTCATAACTCGGGTCTAGACAATATGACTCTCTTCAATAGCAATAGCAATATAGGAAGAGGAAGGGGTGAGCTCAGCGATGCCGGGAAAGAAGTGACTGAGAGTTTCTCACACAGTTCAGTCACTGTAACCGCCCCTCCCACCGTTACTGCACTCCTCCCCTATTGCAGGCTTTGCCATGTGGGCTTTTTTCCCCCTATATAAGCAGTTTTTCTGATGAAAAATGGAGGCAAGTGGGTATTGAAAATGAAAGACTGTGTGGCTGAGGTCAGCTCTTTTCTTCATCACTACTGTCTGTGTACTAACTGCTGTAGCAGTGGTACAAGCTGTATTTGTGTGTGTGTTAGCTGGTGTTTTAATGTGTGTGTGTATCAACCATATTGTAGTTGTGTGGGAGGATAGGCTATGTATGTAGGTCTCTCTGCTGTTCAGTTTTTATCTGTAGACTGGCTCACTTCAACAGGCTATGGCCCTGAACCCACCTCCCCCACAGTGTTACTATTTATTGTCTGTTTCTCTCCTGTGATAACATACACTGAAGTGGTGTTGTGTGTGGGGGGGCATTCCCACCTCCTCCAGCCCCTTTCCCATGGCACCAGTAGCCTGTGTGTCTGGTGTCTCTGCAGAATGTGGGACCAAATGAGACTGCCGCTGGGTGGCCTGTTAGCAACAAACCTATACACACCCGTGAGGTGTCCGTGGAGGTGTAAAAACCACTTGGTTTCTGTGTTGGCTGGACATGAGGCAGAATTGCTGGGGGCAAATTTGCTTTCACAACCACTCTCTACATCTAGCAGGCTGGGCGAGCGAGAGCAGCTGGGTGGTTGGGAGCATGCTATTTGAATAGCGTCGTGTCTAAATAAAGAAGGGCTCTTCGCCAGCTAGCCTTGGTCTCTGGCATAGTTTCAATAACTTGCAATCTAAATATGTGCATCAGTGATATGGGTGCAAGGTAGTTGTTCCACGTTTTTACCTCCACATTACAACTGTTGGTTGGGTTAATGAAAATATGACTTCTGATGATTAATCTTCAGGCTATAATCCATCCTGCTTGGCTTCGTCCTGTGTTTATGAAGCTTGTTGAGAGTATGTGAGTGTGTGCTAGGTTCCCATTGTGCTGAGTCCACGAGCTGTTTCTGTCTATCTGAAACTCATGGCAAGCACTCTTGGTGGCCCAGGATCAAGAATGACAGGAATTCACGTGCAGTGATCCAACTTCTCCGGCCTTGATTCTCCGTCTTTTCCCAGCCAGCTCTTTGTCTTGCCGTGGGAGCCTTGCTCAAGGCCTTATTTGAAGCTGGTGTAAAGCCTGTGTTACGTTTGCTGTAGGATTAACCTTCCCTTTGGAAGAACAGTATGGATAAAATGCTAGGTGTAGCTCACCCATTTAGGTTTAGCATCTGTTTTGCTTGAGCATGCCCTTTGGTTTTAAACACGACATGGCCAAGGCTGTAAACTACTCTAGGATAGTGTAACAAAGTTAGTGTGTGACTTAGTTGAGTGATATCACATCTGCTCTGAGTAGCAACACAAGCATCTCTTCTATTTTGAAGGTGAAATTCAATTTGTCATCTGAATACGTCAATGGATTAAATTATACTTTGGAAGCTAAGAAAATCATTGACTAGATCTGAGTCTTGTTCGTTGAAATGAAGGCTAGATGTACATATGGGAAAGCTTGCAGAGAATAGCCTATTTTGGATGTTATTGTGAATCGAAGCAGATGTACTAAATGTAAACATGGCCCACTCTTGGATAGGGATGTTCCGCCTGCCTTTGGCTCAGTATAATAAGCAGTGGCTTGAGACGCTGTGGAGATGGCAGCTTGTGGAAATTTTCTGGAATGTTATAAAGAGAGAGGCGGGGGGGGTTATGGAGGACCAAGTCATCTCACCACACATGCATCCTGCACACCACACCACTCCAAACCACCCTCGCTAGAACACACATACACACACTTGACCCAGTTATTCAGCCAGTAACAAGCCTGGCTGGCACCAAAGTTCAAAAGATCCAAGAAGAGAAATTGTGGGGAAGCAAGTCGAAGCTTAATGAATGTCAGAAGGGAGCTTTTCCTTATTTTCTCAAGTCTCATCTCCTAACAGGTCTAACAGTTTTCGTAATTGATGGTAGTTTTATCTTTTACTATGGGCGGTTGCAATGGTGCTGTGGTTTTCAAGAACCAGTGAGCTCAGGCTGGGTGAGGGTGCCTGGACACTGTCCAACACCATCAGTGTCATAAAAAACATTTTCTTTTTGTATTATTGTAAGATTTAATTGAATTATAAATCTTCACATCTTGGCTGACATCTGACATCCTCTTCTAATACATTCACATAGTCTTCAAATACATTTTGATGGTCACACAGCAAAAGAACAAACCTTGGGGTTTTTCATCTATCAGCCTCTGTGGACTGTGATGTATGGCTATACATAGCTAAATCTTTTATGATCAAAGACAACTCATTGTATGTAATGTATAATGAAACGCATTGTTGTATTAGCAATGCTTCTTTATATGTAAAATGCCATAAGCTGTGTTGGCTACTGGTTAGCAAGCCAAGTAGACTAACATTGCTGTATTCTCTGCCAAACATATTAAAGCAGCTGATCGACTAGGGAGACAGAGATCAGATTCAAATAAACTGCTCATTAAGTACTTCTATATGTCTTCGCCACAAATGTGCTGTGAGTCTGTACAGAAGCTGTTCTTGTTATCCCTCCATATATAGTCCCATGCTTTTCCAACTGATTCCCTGTGCGTGTGAGTGGGTTAAAGCTGTCTATAAATACGTTCAGTGCCAGGGAGGAAATCTAGCATCTAGTCGGCTTCTATGAACCAGCCCAGCTTTACTGGGCTTTACCCTGGAGGTGGAGGTGGTGACTGAACTGGCTCTAGTCTGCTCCAACCTCCTCGACTGACTTCCAGTTAGACTCTGCTCTCTCTGCTAAAGGTTGCTGTCAGTAACCACAGCCAGCCACACCGAGGGGGCCTGTATGACTCACTAAATGTCAGCCTGGTCTGATCTAGATCAGGTTGGTTAAGTTATTCAGCAACCGTTGCCTTTGGCCTGAGCTATTGAAATGACTGCTGTTCTAAAGCCTGTGTGTGTGTGTCTGGTGTCTCTTTGTGGAGAGAGTGGCCCACTTGGAAATTAGGAAAAGTAGTAGCCTAGCTGGAATGTTCACTTAATGCAATTAATCCCCTCAGTAGGTAGGCTAGCTCTAATCTGTTCAGAGTAAGTCCTTCAGCTCAGAGTCCAGGGTTCGCAGAATTGTCCTTATGCAATGGCAGACACTTTTAAAGTTAACCTAATTGCTACATCTCTGTCGCAATGCTGTGCTAAGCTGGTTCCTTGTATTTCGCCATGAACCACACCGCATCGACATATGTCAGACCATTTTCTCACTGTTGCTCAGAAATGGTGCTGGGCAGCCAGGCAAGAGCTCAAATGAGAAGCTTCAGTCAGCGGCTGTGACCTGCCTACGTGTGTTGCTCAAAATACCTTTTATTACCCTCGATCACTTTACCAGCTACTTGGTACAGGCTGCACCATTAGGTTATTACATTAGTTGCTTGACAACTGGTTACCTGAGGGACGGAGAGGTTTGAATCTGCATTGGGTGTCATTTATAGGCTCACCAAGACATGGGCATGTGGAGCAGTGACTCGCTCTTTGTTTGGAAACCAGGATAGCATGACATCAAGTATTTGTGGCTAAATTAGGGCAGAAACAGGAGCCTGTCTGAGAGTGGTGAGCCAACCATTTTGGTCTCAACACAAACTACCACTGCATGAGCTGTAGGGGAGAGAGAGAGGGCAGCGAGGGTGTTGTTTTACCACCTCCCTTCCCCCAATGTGCGCACACACACACACACACACACACAGGTCGGTTTCCTTTGTGTTTGGTATGCTCCTGTCCCTGAGAGTAGTCAGGCAGGCCGCATATTGTTACTGACATCAGTGGCCCAGAAGTGCAGATTGGTGTCACTGGTGTGTGTGTGTGGCAGAGGGGGATTATCCTGCTCTCAGTCTGCTGACAAGGCCTGCACGTGTCTGATCTCCCTCTTTCATCTCCCTCACTTTTTCTCTCTGGGGTCTTTGTCTCCATATCGGATGGTGTACGTGACCGGGACAGAGCGGGTCCGTCAAGGAGATGGTGTGGGGGAGTTTGTTGCTGACGAGCAGCCATGGCTTGGCCTGGGCCGGTTATCAACAGCAGTGTTTTATGGCAAACAGGGAGACACATACAGAAACGTGATCAAGCTGATTACACTGATCCATTACTGGGTGCAGCAGGGCTTTGAGCCTCTTAACGACCACGAATGAACCAGTCATCATGAGGAAAAAGTGGTGTGCATGCACAGACCAATGAGGAGTAATCTTTGGAAACTTTAATACATATTTTGATATGTTATGACATGCAAAATAATGGGAGGAGGGAAACTACTTGTAATGCAAAAAGTAAGGAAATTTATTCAAGCTAACATCACAAAAAATCGAGTCAAACTGCGTTACCAAGTGTGAACTAAGCCAGTGATAAGTGTTCCACAGCTTTCTAACGTGATTTTTTGCGATGTTAAGCTTGAATAAATTTCCTTACTTTCTGCATAAAAAAAACAGTGGGGAAGGTCTTCCAAAGCCCAAAGATAAATCAGAAAACACGTTGAAACGCATTGCGATATAAACTGTTTTTTGTGTTCGCCCCTTGCTCACTTATGCACTTTTGATCATTTGTGCACGTATATGTAGCATTAATAAACTTTTACTTTTTGCATTCAAGGCAAATTTTTTGACTTTATGCATTTATGCAAGTGGTTTCCCTCCTCCTATTATTTTACTTAGTATTTTGGCCAATTTGGGAGCCCTTCATTGTTTGCTATGCTATGACAAAGCATCTAGTTTGTCGAGTCATACTTTCTGGTACCATTTTTAATTATTTTCAGCAGGAAACATTTCCATCGGTCTCTTGGATCCTATGACCAACTGTGTATATTATCTCTCTCTCAGGGCCATCTGTCTGAAGGTCTGGTCACCAAGTGGTACAGATCTCCTCGCCTGCTGCTCTCTCCAAACAACTACACCAAAGCCATCGACATGTGGGCCGCTGGCTGCATCTTTGCTGAGATGCTCACAGGGAAAACCCTCTTTGCAGGTCAGTTGTTGTTTTTTTAGTGCTCTCTCCTATTCACTGGTACTCTCTTGAATGCTGCCTCTCACAGTCACACTTTTTACACACAAATGTACAGGTAGGCAGTCTGTGAAGCCGGTCAGGTGATTGTGAGGTGCTTTCACTAGGCGTATTGCTTCCCTTTACACATCCAACTGAAATTGTGAGAGAGAATGGTCTTCATATAAACAGACTGACTGTTCTTGTTTGGTAAAACCCCCTTGAGCCGAACACAAGGCAAATATCAGGCTCACTGTTCCCATGATCTGCTGCACTCATGCTTAGTGAAACAAAGGTGCTTCACTCACAACAGATTTTGCGTGTTGGCAGCTCCTCACGTCTCTGTCTGGTGTTTTCAGGGGCTCATGAGTTGGAGCAGATGCAACTGATCCTGGAGTCGATCCCCGTGCTGCGAGAAGAAGACCGACAGGAGCTCCACAGTGTCATCCCCGTGTTCATCCGCAATGACATGTCCCAGCCCCACACGCCACTGGCCAAGCTGCTACCTGACGTTAGTCCCCAGGGTAGGTAGCCACACACACACACACACACACACACGAGTCACTCATAAATGCATACACAATTACTCCCAGTCATAAGAAAGTTAAACAAATGTGACTTTCAAATTGTAAAGCATTCTCATGAACATACATTTCCATGTTCCCTACAAAGACCTAGCCAAAGATGGGGGTCATTCCTCCCTCTTCATATCATATATCATGTCTAGTGTTTCCCACTCGTTAATCTCATCATCCACCCTCCCTCTTTCCTTCCTTCCTTCCTCCTTTTCTCTCCAGCCCTGGATTTCCTGGAGAAGATCCTGACCTTTAACCCCATGGACCGTCTGACTGCGGAGGAGGCCCTGGCCCACCCCTATATGGCTGACTACTCATTCCCCCTGGACGAGCCTGTCTCTCTGCACCCCTTCCACATCGAGGACGAGGTGGATGACATCCTGCTTATGGACCAGAGTCACAGCCATACCTGGGACAGGTACGTGCTCTCAAACACCCACTCGCTGTAAATATGCTTAAAGACAAAAGGCCTTTTTTTCCTATTCAAAATTTTTTTTATGTGGTGTTTAATTTCAGTAGAAAACAGTTTGCTCTGCTCTTTGTTATTCAAACACTACGCTGGGAATGTGGATATGCAGGTCTCAGAATTATCACATGCTATGAAAAATAACAAGTTCCTCTGTTTTTGGGATAGTTTAATGGCCTGTTTGCATAGTTGATCCTGTACTTGAGGCTGTTTCTCTGTTTGTGTAGTAGAGTCTAACTCTCATTCTGTATCAGGTATCATGAGAGCCAGCTGTCAGAGGCTGATTGGCACCTGCACAGCACCCACGATCCAGACGAAGTTCAGGTCGACCCAAGGGCCCTCTCTGATGTCACAGATGAGGAGGAGGTCCAGGTGTGTTTGAACATTCACACACACATACACACTTATGATGGAAGCCTTTGCATTTAACATGGTCCACTCCATATTCCTGAGTATGTACTTAAAAAACAAGCGAGAGGTTTTGTACACTCCCACAGTGCAGTCGTGGTGATGATAGATAGTCATCTCTGAATATAAGAAAAGGACTGTGGGAGTTGTGTGAAAATCTGCAGCTAAGGTGTGAGGATTCATAGTTAAAGTAAGATTTTCACAGTAATAGAACTCTTGCTCCCCTTTGTTAATTAGATATTGCTCCAAAAAGAACATTTGTAGAAAATAATTTTAAATGTTGTACACTGTGAATATTGAGACAGGTGTGCACAGGTAAACAGGAATGAAGTTTCTCTCCCCAGACTGACTGACATGAATTTGCCTCTTGAATGAGATGACAAAGGCTAAATGGTTGTTTGCTATTGTCTGCTTCCAGGTTGACCCCCGTAAGTATGCTGATGGAGAGCGCGAAAAGTTCCTGGACGAGCCGTCCTTCGACTACTCTACTCTGTTCCCACCAGAGCGATCCTGGCAGGACGACCACCACGAGAACAAATACTGTGACTTGGAGTGCAGCCACACCTGTAACTACAAGGCTGTGTCACCCTCCTACCTGGACAACCTCATCTGGAGGGAAAGTGAGGTCAACCACTACTATGAACCCAAGCTCATCATTGACCTCTCCAATTGGAAGGAGCAGCAGAGCAAGGAGAAGGCCGACCGCAAAGCCAAGAGCAAGTGTGAGAAGAACGGGCTGGTGAAGGCGCAGATCGCGCTGCGGGAGGCCGAGAAGACCCAGAGTCCGGTGGAGAAGGACAGGGAGCAGGAGAAACACCAGACGCAGCCCCAAAGCCAGCAGAACCAAGGCTTTGACTTTGACTCCTTCATCGCTGGCACCATTAAACTGAGCCTGCAGCCGGAGCCCTGTCCGGAGGTGGCCCTCCTGAGCGAGGTGGGCCTCCTCAACGAGCTCAACTCCTCCGTCTCCCAGCTGGAGGCTCCTCGCTCGGGCTCCATGTCCAAGTCCATAAGCCAGGAGAAGGAGGAGAAGTGCCTGGTTAACCTGGCCCAGTTAGGCGGAGGGGGGCTGGGAGTAGTAGGCGGGGACGGAGTCAGGCCCGCTCACCCTTGGGAGAGTTTCGGCGGCGGGGAGAGAGTCGCGGAGAATGGCTGTTTGATAGATGAAGCATGCTGGGACATTCACAAAGAGGACCACCTCCAGAAGGAGAGCACTTACACCAGCTACCTGGACCGTCTGTTCAGCCGGAAGGAGGAGGGGGGAGGAGAGAGCGTGGCCAGTCCGGAGCCAGAGCCGTCGGAGGGGAGGGAGCGGGAGCTGGACGAGGGCTTCCTAGGCAGGAACGGAGAGATCATGTTCAATATGCAGCTGGACTCTCTGGCCCTGCCCGGCTTTGACAGCACAGATGACTTGCCTCTAAAATCCATCCAGGCGTCCCTCACCCCCTCTGCTGTCAAATGCTCCCCGCAGATCGCCCACAAAACGTACAGCAGCATCTTCAAGCATCTAAATTAAAATATATTAAAAAAAAACAAAAAAACAAAAAAAACAGCCTCCCTCACAGTGCAAAATCTTGGCGGTTCTGTTTTTATGTTTTGTTTTATAATAATGATATATATTATTTTACTTGAATCATTTCATACCTTTTTATGTACGGTTACGTTTTAATTTAGATTTTTTTTTTGGTATTATGAATTCAAAGGGGTGATTTAATATATTGAAAGAGTGTTGGTCATCACTCTGAGCCTTGATCACCAGGCCTTCATGGGTTAATGTCTACATACCCATTGCTAAACTGGCATGTCATTCGCACACTTAAGTACTGTAGACTAGCACAGAGGAGAAAGCAGGAGGGAAGTAGCTGGAAAATGGATGGATTGATGGTAGGAAAGGTATAATAATGTGAGAGTGAGAGGTTTGGCTGAGAAGGTGGGAGACATTGTCACTAATATTATTGCTGTAGGCTGTGGAAGTGCTTTTTCAAACCAACAGCCTTTCCTAGGATGGGAGACACAAGCAAAAGGGGATGGGGATTCATTTTTTTTTTTTTTTTGTGTTTGTAACTTATTTTTTTTTCCAAAGAAAGCTTATAGATAACCCTTTCATACTGTAAATTTATTTGACACATGATGCCAGCAGCAACCATTATTGTAGACGTTGATGTAAATGTGTTATCTACCTCAAGGTAACAGCCGCGAGAGACACTCGAAGCCGCACTAGTGCTTTACACACATGACCATCCTCATACCATGAAATGACATGGTCACGTAGATTAAATCTGTCTCACTTAAGCATTTAACATAGTGAGGTTTTTCAGTAATCATTATTTATTTCTAGCAGACGTGCGATATTTATTTTAACAAAATGTGTTATTTCAATGTGATTATTGGAGATCGAGGGGTTGGACAGACTTCCATTTTCGTTTCGGCACTATATGGGGCGTGTAAGTGTTCCTTTTGTTTATGGTAGGATGCAAATTCATCTGTTTTTACGTTCTAAAAGAAGTTGAAGCTTTCCATTTTCCATCAATATTGTCCTAGTGGATATCATTCTTTTTGTTCATTTTTTAAATTTATAGGTGCATTCTGTCTTTAGTGGAAAAACTGCTTTATGGTTTAAAGAAGCGCCTAAAAGTCTTAATTTTTTATCTAAATGTATTGTAAAAATTTGCGTGCATGGAGGCAAGAGAAGGTACATTAAAAGCAAAGTTAATGGTGAAGTATATTGTACGTCATTAATTTTATTTTAATTGTATGTTTTTATTAAATTTATATATACTTTTTTCCAAGCAAGCATGATGAATTAGGTTAAGGTGTAGCATGTAGAACATTTATGGACTTTTTTCTTTTTTTTTTTTTTTTTTTTTGCCTTGAAAGGCTGGCTCTCTTTTTTTTTTTTGTAATCATTGGTTCCCCTGTTCTACAAAATATCTCAAAATAAAATTACCGGCAAAGAGTCTCGACTGCTCTTCTCCTTTCTTTCTGGTCAGGAGTGGTTCCCAGGGTGTGTGCCTCCCTGACCGCACGTATCGCGGTGCCAAGTTAAGTGCTGTTTTTGTCACTTGAATATTGTACCGCGGCACAGCCATGAGATCGTCCTGCGTGGATGAAATGTGCTGACTGCGGTCCTGCCACCTCCAGAGTCCAGTTTTAATGTCCACGCAGGCAGACTAAATTACACTGCGAGCGCTGAGGAACAGGGACACAAGCATTGAATCACCAGCTAAATGTAGCTCTGCCTCCGACTGCCATACATCACACCTGTCTGCTTGGGACACCTATTCCTACCTGGTTTTAGATATAAAACACTGCAGAGGAACCAACAGCCCACAGTAGGGTTATATATGCAAATGTGTAGGTTTTGCATTATTGGCTGTAACATCTCTGCTATGTTGAAATAATGCCACATTGTCATATTGGCCTGTTAACAGACCTGATGTGGAAAGATGCTCCTGGTTTGACACCATTTGACGTCCCAGCTCTGGCCAACCCCCAGTGTTTCCCAACTTCTCTAAAATCTAAATCACATGAGAAAAAAACTGAAAAGAAGACATGTGGAAATGATCCACTTCTCCAGGCCGCAGGGAATTCATGTCAAAATGAAAGTGTTCAGCCAGTTATGGGATTTAATTTCAGCGGTTAGAGAGAGTAGAATACGCAGTCGGATGTTTTCATCTCAAGACTGGGACTTTTTAGTTTATAAATATCTTGTTTGATAAATAAAGTATACTTGCAGCCTCTGGGTTTTCTTTGCTCTCTGTCTCAAAGTGTGCTTTGTAGGGGCACAGTGAATAGTTTACAAGGTTGAGAAATTCGTGGTGCATAGTGTGGGAGATTCACAGCAAGCTGCTCATTCTTATCGGGTCCAGGAGCTTCTTCAGCAGGCTCGGTCTGCGTCACACGACTCTGACCTTACAGGACGGGGAAAGTTGTGGGACAGAGATCAGAGTCGGTTAGGTGTTTCATACAATAACCAACTACAGCTGGGTTTTGGTTTTCAGCGGTGCTGCTTCCTGCTGAGAGAAATCAGGCCAGCTATGTGTTGCTTCTCTGCTCTCTTGATAATAATACGGTCCTAAGCCATGGCGATTAAACCCTGCTGGCACATTCAAATGGAAGCAACAGTGCCTCATCTGTGTTAAGTGCTAGGATAGAAAGAGAGGACTGGCAAGACTAAATGTAGGTCAAACACTCGGTCACCTTATCAGGGCCAGGATGTCACGCACACCTTTCACCACAGTCATGGCATTATGTCCACACTGCTAGCAGCTTGCGGCTTTGCTGGTGTCTAAACTAGCAAAGCCCCGTCTTCCCTAACCTCGTTTTCAACCTACTTCCCTCTGGCCAAGCTTCTTGTCTTCCCTTTCTCTTTCCCTCTGTCTTTCTGTTCTCTCTCTCCCTGTCTTCTACAGCTAAACAGGAGACAGCAGAACATTATGATGGTTCACTAATTTATCTTCCGCTCATATGTCAACACTGTGTGTCAACACCACAAAGGCCTTCCTTGTTATCCCCGTTGCCACACACACAAACCCTGCATCTCAAGTCCCGCCTTTATTGTCCCACAAGGGGAAATTTGGCTGCAGTCAGGACCAGACAACAACACAACCGACACATTAGAAAAATAAAAACAGCTGCATCTCTTGGAAATGCTTCCATTTTGATGGAATTGCAAATTTAAATTAGATGTGTACTGTAGTTCTCCCAACCACAGAGTCTTTCCCTCACTGCAACACCTACGTACCTAGAGCTTTCTCCCCTCTCCCTCCTGCTGCACCCCCTTCTCCCACCCACACACTTCTCTCCCCTCCTTACCACTCATCCCTCGCCCTCTGAGGTCTCCCCGAGGTCCTGGGCTGTCAGGTGTCGTCAGGTTAAAAATAAGATCCAGGAACAAAAGGATAAGCTGCTCAACTCACCACCCATCAGCTGACAGCGGCTTAACACATCGCCAACTAATTCAAGGTCATGAATGCTACTCTCTTTCCTGGAAGGCCAATTAAAACCCAATGTTGGAGAGTTAGCAAAGATTGGAAATAACCTAAGCTTCTATTTCCTCCAGTGGAAACTACTGAAATAAGTTCTATAGGTGAGCTATGTATGTTACCTTGCTTGGCAGAATTCTGCAGTGTGGTTATGGATGTGGAAACAACGCACCCGCTGCCCATTCAGTTATCTGCTAAAACCTGAGGCAGTTCATTACAGCTACTTAGTGTCAGGGAGTGCACCCATATATTCAGACCAGAGTTCTGGAGAACACCAGAGTGTTGGCCGGCTGCTAAACTTATAACACAAAGTGCCCTTATAAATAGACCTGCGCTCCCTGGGACCGACACTTTGAATACATCAACCTCTGCCAAAGTTACAGAGAGTCCTGACTGTTGACATTAGACTGGTGCGTCATACTTTATATGACTCCTGAACAATGTTTTGATGTGAAAGGATATGGTTGGGATTTCCAAATCTGGATTCTTGAGAGATGCTTTTCAAGAAGAGTGTGTTTCGGAGAGTAAACACGATACTGTTTTGCACAGCCATTCCCAGAAAATTTTATTTTTCTCTTATATAACTTGAATTGCCCATGCACTCGCTTTCTGAGTATGAATGACATTGATATTTCAATACATGCTTCATATAACAGTGTGCAGCTAAAACTGTGAACCTGACTAGCTTCTGACAGTCCATTCTGACTGCAGAACATCGCTGTAATTTCACTCTCAAATTTGCCACCATCTTGCAAATGAATTTTGGAGGTAATACCTGATATTTTGACTGAGCCTTTGAAAAGGGTGATGTAGTTATCAGTTAGAGAAAGACAGATGCATTATCCCTCTATTAGGCTTAGGCACTCCGAGCCTCACACGATAAACAATGGTGACTAACTGAGGCACACGGTAATTTGTGTCCTCATCCAAAGAATATCAATCTAAAAACTGATTATCAAGCCTGACATGAATATTCACATTGCCCTCGAAACACAATGTTCTCTCTGTTTGCAGTGTAGTAATGGCTCTTCTTGGTAGAGCACTTCTAATACAGAGAGACGTGCAATTCAGCTGGAGAGTTTCCATAATACAACTTTTATTCTTTCATATACAAACCGCATCTGGTCTTTACAGATGGATGGACTTGTCTGGGATCAGTGGACGTCACCCAGTGTACTGACATAGTTGTAATGATGTGGCCTTAGGTCTGCAGGCTGAAAGGGAAAAAAAGGAAGATTAGACTTATCAGTAGTTCTCATTTTCCACATTGTGGCTGATTTTCCAACCAGCCATCACACGAAAGCCTGCATGCATTTCCACTGTAATAACAATTCCTAGTGTTTTCCAAAACAGAGTTGACCTTTTTTTTTCGGACTATGGATATTTCCACTGCACGTTCTCACTCTAAAATACACAGACAATTCAGCTTGCACTCGCCTATTCTAAACCAGACAGAGGTACAGAAACACAACTGATTTTATTATACAACTATTAGCCAACAGACCCAGGAGACAGTCACTGGAGCTCGGCAATAGGTTCGGCTAGATTGCATAACCAATCAAATATATTTTCTGGCAGGAGCTTAGCATAATGTATTTTTCCACAGGACTCACAGGGGACAACGCTGCCTTAGTTGGAAATGCATTTTCCCACAAGACAGCCATTTATGTTCATGCTGATGCTGTATGACTATTTACTCCTATACATTTCTGCTGTTCATGAATTAGTCAGTGAACATCCTGGTACCAGAACAGAGCAGCGTAGAGGTGTAGACAGTTTGTTCCTTATAAAAGGAAATGTGTGCGTGCGTGTGTTTGTGTGTGTGTAATGCCAAACCTACCAGAGTGCAGGAGAGTTAACTGCATCAGCAGTTATGTTGTGTAAAAGTACAGCACAATCCAGAACAAAATTCAGATAGTAAATATTTGTGCTCCAAAATGATGCTCCAAACTGTAATTTGATTTTATAACATGGAATTTAAATTGGCAATTTTTCAGATATAACAGGATGCAAATAACTATTTGTGGATATAATGGATACAAAGTTGGTAAAACAAATGACTAGTTGTAGAAAAATATCAACCAGTCAGCATTTGTAAGAGAGACAGGGAGTCACCACTAGAAGTCCCTGTGGTTTTTTTCTGTCTGACTTACTCATATGATCTTTCACAGGTTATTACCAGCTGAAAATGAGGGACCATCAGCAGTAATGTTCAGCCAAGTAACAAATATATTTAGTTGTGATACAAATATGGGTCGACCCTATTGTTTATATTTAAAGATCTTCATCATGAATACAAAGCAATTTAGTCATTTAGTCTAGTGTTGAGTGAAAAAAAAAACATTTTTTGTAAAACGAGTGATAAAAATCTGCCAATGGGGTTTGATAATTTCACTTGCTTCCAATGCAAATAACGTTGTACCAAGAATAAAGTCTTGGTGCAAAGTCACATTATATCGATACTAGTAGGGATCCATCAGGGCTATAGAAATAAGCTTGACTTGAACTTATTAATAAACTATTTCACCCTAGTGACATATTTTTCACTTGCTTTAAGGAAAACAAGATTGTAAGCGCCAATACTAGACTAAATAACTTGTTAAATGGATATTTTTTGGAGTGTATTCTCTGGCTTGGTTGTGGACAATGAACTTGACATGCAGTCCCAGTGTCTCTGTGGCCCCTCCCATTCAAACGTAACCATTACCATTACAGTAAATAACCAGTTACCAGCCCGCCGCGCAGAAATATGTTTAGCAACTGACAGTGTTCTGGTGCATCTTCGTGAAGAAAAATGGCAAGTGGCAGCAGCACACCTGATGTAAGCTGCTGGAAGCAGCTGCACCACATCATGTTCCAATTGTCTACTGTAACATGCCAAAGCCTAAAAGCCATACCATACATATATGGGGAGAAATTAATATAATTATTGACCAATATATGTGATAAAATAAATAGAAATAGAAATAGAAAATATTACAAATACAAATATGTATTAACATTGTGAATGCAAAAACACAAAATATATATCATCATCTACAAATAAATGATTTGTTAGCTGAGAAAAGTTACAAAACTTTTACAAAAATTTTTTAGCACTAACATATTTTGAGAGCCTAAACAGACATTTAAATGATTGAATCTGCATTTGTGAGTCAGATTATGTGTGTGGATTGGCTTGCATTTGTATTCTTCTTTTGGACACTCTTCTTGCACCTGTACACAGAAGAGACTGCAGCTTACAAATAGAGCTGTCTGACTCCAGGGAAACATGCTGTATAAGCAGGTTTGGGGATATGAGTGGTTACAATTATTTACAGTTTTCCAGTGTTATGCGTGTCTTTGCATCCATAAAAGGAGTCAGCGCAAACAACACCAGAGCTGTGACAGTTTCATCCATCTGCCCTCTCTGTCCTCCTGTTTTCCAGAAAACAGCAGCACTACACAGAAATAGCAGAGAGGAGCCTTCAGATGTGAATGTGTGGTGATTATTATTTCCCAAGGCCTCTGTTTTCTGACTCATCAATCACATCTAGGTGGATTCACAAACAGAACATCAAAAGCAACAACAGCTTGATAGAATCTGTGCTATAATAGTGTTTTCAGAAGATGTTTTGCATGGCGGTGTCACATTGCTTTAGACTCCTACATGAAATGAATAAAATCATCACCGTTTATATTTTTTCTTATTGATTGTGTGGGTGATATGCAGCAGTCACATCATGCTAAAGCATTTCCAGTAACAGTGGATACCGTGTCTTCAGGCTGTCTTCTTAGAAATGTACAAGAGTAAATCTGTTTTGCAGGAATAAACTGCAATGTGAGTTAATCATTAGGTTCTATATTAGAAATTAGAGAACGTACAAAGGGTGCATTGAAGGAGAGAAGAAACCCTTTGATTTTAATGGATTAACATATTCTGGGCTTGAAAGTGGATTGGATTTATGTAAGAGAGAGCTGCTGGGGCCCTCTAGGTAATTGTGTGATTCCTCCACCCCCATGACAGAAGGCAGAGAATTGTCACGACACGCTGCTGCTGCTGGATATACATTAGCTGTGGAGAAAACACTCAGGAAGGACTGCTGCTGAGGGACTGCTATTGTTTGCTTGTCGGCTTGTTTATTTCTTCTTCCATACAGCAAAAATATATCAATGTCATGTCATCTAGTATTGAGTCTTGAAATGCTATTTTTCTTACAACTCAAAAAATCATCTCATGGAAATCAACATCCAATAGACATAAACTTTTTTCTTGAATCAGTTGTTTCTAGAAACGTCCTGAATCAAGTCAAAATGCATTGTAAACAATTGGAGTTATCAAAATTTTCACTTGTTTTAGGAAAAATACGACTTTAAGACTTAAGTGACTTGTTAAGATAGCCTTTTTTTTTTTTTACAGCGCAAATGCAAAATCTCCTTCATTGCCATGTGTGTTTCAGGGTTGGTCAATAAATCAGGTATTGATAGATATTTAATTGGATTTCAGAAATGATCAAAGTAGTCTAAACGGACTAAAATGTATTGCTACAACAAGATTCAAGTAGAGACTCCATGTATTGATGTGTCATGTCACAAAGCATCAACACGGAAACACCTTTGTGTATGACATCACAGAGACCCATTGCCAAGAACCAGACAGAGATTCTTCCTGGTCATGAAGCGGCATGGATGAGGATAACAGGAGGTGAGCTGATGAATTATGGATTTCTTCTCCACAAATTCGGAATGGCCTACTTTCTTTTAAAAGCCACAGTAAATGGTCTCTTTTGTTTGGGCTGAAGGGAGATACCACCAACTTCCAGACATTGAAAGATGTATTTTTTATGTCCTGGGACATTTCAGCATGTTTTGTTAAATATACTCTACTGTCTCCCACAGCCACAAACAAGAGACACCAGTTTGTCCCAAACCCAAGTCTGGGATATCACACCAACACAACGGTCCACTGAGAATTAATTTTGAAATATGGAAAAGTGACTGTTATAATCCATATTATTTTCTAGGGATCAAGATACTTTCTATCTAGTTCAGAACTGATATCACTTTGGCAATATGAAGTTCTTTGGTTGTAAATGTTCAGACAAATATTGAATAAATGTATGGGTCTCCCATTCATTTTCAATGGAGTAGCTCCAGAGTGTACATTGGTAGATCATCACAGTTCTATCATTTATTTATCATTATTTTTCAAGTCATAGAGCACCTTTCAATTTTCTTCACATACAGCAGCTTAAAACAAAAAAGCAGCTAATAAAGATGAATATATGTATGAGATAATTATGAATGCACACCAAGTACACTCTAATGAATAAACTCAATTTAACTGCAGCAGGGAAGTGAACAGTTTCTTCTTGTAAGCATCAAATGTCTAAGTTAGATTGGCAGGCCAGGCCGACAGCAAGATGTGTCAAAACTCCAGCAGACCAGAGAAAAGGGAAATACAATAATCTACTTGTAGAATAATAATGCAGGCTCTCTGAGTCTGTTAGTGAATTGAAACCCAACACTTCTGCTGTGTTTGTTCAATGGTTAAAAGCTGTTCTGGTGTTCTAGCCTATTTCTAACATGAGCTTCAAAATCAGCATCAGCATCTAAAAGCTCTTGCTTGCTCTTAAGGAACAGTGACCCTCATTATAGTAATCTGTTTTAGATGAGAAAGGCAATGCTCATGTTCTCAAAACCTACTAAAAGACTAACTTATGAACCAAAAGGACAATATATATGATTTCTATATGATTTCCCTTCAGTGAGCGGTCTTCTGATTGGTTTGGTAAAGACCAAGCCAAACTCTGACGCATGTTGGGCAAAACATGACATGAGATCGACGCTGCGGTCAAAGGGTTGTCAGTGTTTATATGTTGCCAAGACACTGTTGTCTAGCTGCATTCTAGCTTCAGTGGGTCCCAGGTGATTTACCTCTACAGCAGATCCTCATGAGTGTCAGACAATGTGTACTCTCACATACACACACACAAACACACACACACACACTATCTAGAAGGAGAACCACCGCCATTACACAGCTCTGCGTTCTGTGTCTGGTTCTCTTCCCTTAATCAAATCAAATGAGCTACCAGGAGAAATTTGAGAAGTGGAGGAGAAATTTTGAAGTCACACAGTAATGGAGTTTTTTGTGGCATGTCTGTTGCCATATCCCAGAGGTTTCACATCAGAGGTGTCTTTTTGCAAGAGAAACCAACACTGACTTGAGAAGTCTTTTGCTGAGACTGAGGAGAGGAGGAGAGGCTGAGATGAAGGCCAAGGCTTTGTCAGTGAAGGAGTGCGCCTGGACGTCGGAGGAGTGCCATCTAGTGGATGAGATGAAAGTCGCCACCCAGAGGGACAGCCTGTGTCTACCAAACCTCTTCAGGTCTAAAAAAGTTAAACCTTTCACCAGGACTCGGACCGGCCCCACCTACCAGGTGCACAACACGGCCCGGGAGCTTCTGCTGGAGGTGCTGGACAGAGGAGCGGTCCAGGAGCTGGCCAAGAGGGCCGCTGTTGGCAGCCGCCCGTCCTACAGTCAGAGCAGGGAGCAGAGCGCAGAGCTGTCAGAGGAGCAGTACGCCGAGGCTCTGACGTGGTTCTCCATCGTTCTGCAGAGCGGTCTGTTCACAGGAGAGGACTGCGTCTCGGAGTCTGAGTTGTCTCTGTACCTGGACAGATGGCAGGGTGTCCTGAAGAGAAGCAGCTTCCAGACCAACCTCCTGTCTCTGTCCAGGGTGGAGGATGGAGACAAGATGGAGGCCCTCTCTGCCTTCTGCAGCCACTTAACCAGGCGCTGTCAGGCCTTATACACACCTGGTCAGCACCTGGCTGTGAAGAAATACCTTCTGTCCTACCAGCAGGCTCCTTGCCCTCTCCACCTCGCCCTCCTCTGTGACGTGAGCTCAGGCTTCATCTGTAACATGTACCTGTACTGTCCAGAGCAGCTCCAGCGGCGCAGTAGGACTCCTGTGGTTGAACAGGTAGTTGGGCAGCTCCTGAGGCCGTATTACAGCCGCGGACACCTGGTGCAGCTGGACAAGTCTGCGTGGATGGAGGGCAGACTCACTGAGACCTTCTCTGACTTGGGGGTCAATATCCATTTTGTTGCTTCTGTTAAGAGGCCAGTCATGGAGGAGGCATCTTCTTCATCTCTGCCAGTCATGCCGCATCAGCACCAATGGACACCTGAGGACCCACTGTCTCAGCTGGTGGCCCATCTCCAGGGCTGGACCGGGCCCGCTTTGTTTCCTCAGTCAGACCTGAAGGGACCGGCAGTGGATGTGTTTCTCCCAGGCCTCTGGGCCGCGCTACACATGATCTGCATCAACACATTTGTTCTCCACAGTCTGCAGAGCCAGGACTCAGGCAGGCAGATCTGTCTGACGGAGTTCACCAGATCTCTGGCATCTCAGCTGGCCGTGGACAACAGTGTGGCTGTGCCCGTCCTGTCAGGGCCACACACCAGCTCATACCAAGAGACTTACATCATTAATCTTTCTGAGCAAAGGTTAATCTTACTGTTTATCACACTCTTTCAGTTCAAGCTAATAATACCCTTCAAAACAAAAACAAAATGCAAACCAAAGTGTTAGAAGTGTGATAAATAGCTTTCTGTTTTTTAAAGTATTTGGAAATTTTGAGCTCTAAAAGTGTTAAATATTTTTGTTCCAAGTCTAATATTGCTCTTTATGGGAGACAGTGAGATCAGACTTATTGTCTTCTGTTCTGTCATTGGTCTTGCAGGACAAACACCACCAGCCGCAGTGAGGCGATGCAAACTGAGGAGCCTGGCTGCAGCTCTGCAGTGAGGTTGCAGGGCTGCAGGCAGCCAGGGGTTTGTGGTCTGGAAAACTCTGGCAACTCTTGCTACTTAAACGCTGTGTTACAGTGTTTATGCTCTACTGTGCCTCTTGTTGAATACCTCCTTAATCAGGAAACACGCAAAGAGCTGGCAAGGTAAGACCAGCATATATATATATATATATATATATCTCTCTCTCTCTCTCTCTCTCTCTCTCTCTTCCTCACTCATATTTGGTGCCATGAGAATATAACCATTTAAATATACAGAAGTGGTTAAAATGCTTTAAGTGTTTTGGCTACCACTGTTGTTTACAATTGAAGTCACCTTCTCCCCTGATCTAACCTCTGGTCAGGCGTAAGTGTCGGGTGGCCGAGGTGTTTGTCCGCCTGCTGGAGGAGATGTGGCTAGGACAGAGCTCCAGCTGTGCCCCTGTGGAGGCGAGGTCGGCGGTGTGCTCCATCCACCCCCAGTTCAACAACCAATCCCAGCAGGATGCCCAGGAACTGCTGCTCTTCCTCCTCAACGCGCTGCATGACGACCTCAAAAAGGTGCAGATCGAGGCTGCCCTCTCATCTGCACTATCGTCACTCCTCTGCAGATCACTGTACCTAGTATGTCAACTCGTTTTAGAGAGTGAATGTGTGTGTTTTTGTGTGTGTACACAAAGGGTGAGAGGCGCCAGATGTGCTCCTCAACACGAGAGTCAAGACGGGACCAAAATAGAAACCCTCCCACTGCAGCGGGGGAGCCCACCATCGTCTCACATCTGTTCGAGGGCCAGCTGAGCTACATGACACTCTGTATGCACTGCAATCATCAGGCAAACAGCAAACAAATCTTCACCATGCTGTCCTTACCCATCCCAACAGATATCATCAAGTGCTCCCTTCAGGTAGCCTATCTTTTACAGCAGCAGATTCCTCACAGCTCCCATTCACACACCATTATGTACTGTATGTGTGTCATATTTTAGATACAGGGGGTCTTGACGTTATTATTCTCTGTTTTTCTGTTTTCTGTATTATTCTGTCTCTGTCTTGTGCAGGACTGCCTGTCTCTGTTCTTTCAGCAGAGTATACTGACCGGAGGAGAGCAGATGTTGTGTTCAGCGTGTGGAGTGAGGAGAGACACGACGGTCCTCACTACCCTGGACAAACCCCCCGAGATCCTCATGCTGCACCTCAAACGGTGTGTAAATATCGAACAACATATCACCGCTGCATCTGTTAAAGTCTGAAATGTCTGAAAGAATCCACTAAAATAATAATTTAAAAAAAATGTAATCCAATCATATTGTTTAAGTCAATGTCATGTTTATATCTATTGCAGTTTTGGTTGTAAAGGGAAGAACAAGGTGAAACTGAGGACTAATGTTTTGTTCTCAATGGAGAACCTTAACCTCAACCCGTTTCTATCCAGCCCCTCAGCACAGCACACCTCCTACTGTCTCTATGCTGTAGTGGTGAGTAAACACACACACACACACACACACACACACACACACACACACACACACACAGAGAGAGAGAGAGAGAGAGAGAGAGATTTGGAGCCCTACTTGCTAAATGAACCGTTTAAGTAGAATACTTAATCATCTTTGAAATCTAATTTATTCCTGTATCTCATGAAAGCACATTTTGATCTATATAAGGCTAACTACTGTCTTCAATAACCAAGACAAGGGAGAGCAGTTTGTCTTGCCACATAAACTGTGCTGCTGCACCAGCTGTAACACTACATGGAGAGTAATTTGTAAATGGTGGACAAAATAACTGAGACCAAGACAATCTTCTGAGAATAAGCTTACATAATAACCTAGTTTACTAACCCTAACCCCTGGTTTGGGACATATAATGATACTGTAATATAAAAGCTTTTTAAGATGTAAACGTTTAGACAAATTTTATTTGCATTTAAAGTCTAAGTCTATTCATTGTCAATGGATGATCCAGGCTTTGCATTGCCCATCACAGTCTTTGTTCTCTGGTTTCTGTTTATTCTGAAGTACTGACTGGTTTGTCCAGTGTCAGGAAAATAACACACATCCCCTTTCAGAAGTTTTTAGGATAACATGTTACTCAGTATGGCAAAAGATAATCCAGTAAGAAATTATCCAAAGAAAGCTTTGGTAAGTTTCCACATTTTGTGCCACAGCAAAATCAAATAAATTAGTGTTGAATGTTGCTGTGCAAGATTTTGAGAAAAGGCTCTTGATTTGAGATGGTTTTGTTCCAACAGCCACACATATAGAACGGCATGAACTAACGTCAACCACTGACCGTGTTACACTATGGCAGCTACCCAAGACATAATATCTGTTACATACAGACAGAGGAAATTAATAATGACATCAACTGACAAAAACAGGCCTATTGTTGTGCAGCAATGGGGTTTGTCCTGGTTTCTGCTCATGTAACTCTTCCCTCTCCAGAACCACACAGGTCACCTGGACATGGGCCACTACACAGCTCTGTGCCACAATGCCCTGACCCGCAGCTGGCACTGTTTTGACGACTCTGTGGTCAAGGAGGTACAGGACGGCTCAGTTCAGTCTCCCAACGCCTACATGCTGCTCTACAGCTGCAAGCCCTTCCACCAGCCCAAGATCCACAGGCTCTGAGCTGCCTCTTCTTATCCTTGGAGGAGTTGATTTCCAAGTTCAGTCCATTTTCTTCAAATCTACTGCAACAATTATGAATTTCAAACATGAGGAGGATAACCTGGTGCACACCTGGCCCATTTGCCTGCATCAGCCAAGCTAAAACTCTGGTGCTTTTTTTCCCCCCCTGCAGGCTTCACCATCTCTTTTTTGATCAGAAATTCATCCTGTAATTTCTGTTCTCCCCAAATAAAAATGAGATGATCTAGCATCAACTTCTGTGATGTGTGGTATTATTATGCATAATCTAGAAATGCTGGCAAGATGTCTGCCTACAATGTGTGTAAACTGTGTCGTTTTACAACCACAAGGGATGAAGGGATTGGAAACTAAACAGAGTAAATCCGTTTTTGACGGCAGCACTGAAGACGTTTGCTGAAAATATCCTTCAATGCTCATGCACACACTGAAATAAAACAGACCACGTTTAATTTGGAAGCAGTTTTAATAAATAGGTATAGTCATATGAGTTGTTTGAGGTTAATATAATTGTTATATCTGAAACAAAAATTTTTAGAGCGTTAAGAAATAAAATCAACATATACAAGAAAGGAAATACATTATGATCTCATGCTAGACACGTTAACTGTACTCAGAGAGTCACATCTTGTCACCTCAGATCCACATTTCCTCCAGCAATTTCCTCCAGAAATAATATCAGTATGCGTTGTGCTTGCTCTTGTCAGGGACAGTCGGTCAGTCAGTCAGTCTCTAAATGTCAGGTTAAGATTGACACAGTCATGTAAGCGAATAAGGCCAATTTCTGACGCCTTCCCGTTCCCTCAGGTCAGTACTGAACATTGAAGGTAATTTTAAACCAGATCGCAATCAATCTGATAGAGGAGAAACTACAAGATCAAACTGGTAGCCTCCAGCCACCAGGAAACACCTGTTCCTTCAAACTCAGCATCATAGATAATAAGGAGGACATCCAAGAGAGATACCAAATCATCCTCAAAAAAATAAAAAAGGTAAATGACTGTTACATTTCTGGCCTAAATAGATTTTTGTGTTTGCATTGGAGATACAGTATAATAATGTATATAGTCAAGTGTATTCAGCAGAGAACAAAATGTACTACCAACCTTGTACAGCAAAGTTTTCTTAAAACTGATCAGCTTTAGTATCATCTAAGTCAAGCATTCTGAGTCGGTCATTAGCGTCTCCTTCAAAGAACGTGATCTGCTTGAAACAACTTAAAATGGTTGCATATTGTGCAAGTGCATCATGTTGCAGCTGTTGATAAAGAACGTGGCTAATACGAACAAGCACAAGCTCAATCCACTGCTCAGTCAGGGGGCATGTAAAATCAGCTTCGACACTCTCCACCCCCTTTAAGAGCACATTAAAAACATAGCAGAAGGCTATGAAGAACACTCCTAAATCAAATGGTTCGTCATCATAAACAGGGTGATACTATGATGGCTGCTACACTTGAGAAAAAAAAAAGAAAGAATTTGGTCACTTTACAAATAATCACCTTGCCCTTCTATATGTACACGTTGAATGTGCAATATCAGCATTGGTAGGTATGTACATGCCGTCTTAACTTTTAACTCGGGTGTATTCACAGTACAAGAAAGCTGAAGATCAGTTCTGCAAAAAGGCCGTCCACACTGAGTGCAACAAAAACAAGAGAGTAAAGAGCATCTGAACCGGCTGTCAGTCCTACAACACAACCATCAAGGTATACAAGTCAGAGTAATAGGAGCATCTGTTAAGTCTCAGTAGGTCTCTAATATGAATAGACGGCATGTTTTTAACAGCTATGGGATCTTCTAGTAGCTGAAGCATTGCACAGTGCCTGCACCTTTCTCCAATCTGGGACAGACTGGATCTCATACCCATACTCTCGCGTGCGCACACACACCCTCACACACTCGCCTAACCCTGCAACCCTGCGTAACAGGTCCTCAGAGCTGTGATTTTTTAAATTAAAAAACACAACAGCCTCTAGGCTTGAGCACCGCTGCACCGGTGTAGTGTCCTCTTGTGTCGCGAAGCTCCATCACAGGGTGGAGTAAAACAAGATGTAGGCAGCGGAGGACTTGACGGAGGAGGTGGAGAAGTCGGACACCTCGTGGTCGTCGAACTTGAACCAGCGCTGTTTGACGGAATTCTTGCAGTAGGCCGTGTAATGGCCTCCATCCAAACCCCCGTAGTGGTTCTGGTGGTGGAGAAGAAGAAAGTAAGCGCTCTCTGCTGATTATGGCGCCATGTGAGTGGACAGATGATCATTACACTTAATCCTCACTGATGATCAAACAAATTATACAACACAACAATTATACAACAGTTAGTTCCAGTCGAGTAGTTTGATTGGACAGGAGGCATTCCAAGGGTGCTGATATACAGTATAACAGCACTGGGACATTTCACTATATGTATCACTCCACTTCACACTTCTAATATAAACAGTTCATGTGTTGCTTGGCAAAGACAAATAAAAGACAAAAAATCATAATCTGTTGTCTCAAATTACCATTATTTGATAAACTGTTGTATAAAAGCAATATTACACATCAGGCCATCCAGCTACAGTGCTGGCGAACGATACTGTCCCTTGCAATTCGCTACACTATTACTTACAGAAACTCCAAAAAGGCTGTATCTCTTGAGGCTCTGCCTGGGTCCGATGACATACTGGGACAGGTCCAGACTGTCTAGAGGGAAGTCGACACAGGTCTGCAGCTTCTGCTTCCATCGGCCCTCGTAGGAGAAGCTGCACAAATGACACACACAGACAAGCACACAAAAAAACAAATCAAAATAAAAAAAAAAAAAACCAGAGTCAACATAGAAATGTAACACAAAGAGAAACCCAAACAAAGCTCAGTCCAGAGAAAGTTAACTCAGGGGTCAGGGGAAAGTCAGGATCCATCAGGACTCTAACAATTATAATTTCTAGAATCCATCCATGGCTAATTTTCATAGTCTCATTTCCTGGATAGTACTCATCTGATTAATACCTGTTCATGCATGGATGCTGGTTACATCTTTGCACTTTACCATACTCATTAATATAACTTTGCTCTCACTTAGAAGTTGGCATAAAAAAAGCCTTTCAAAACAAGTTTACTGAAAAAAATAGTAGTATTTACTACTGATCAGTAGGTAGTGATGAGGTTGTTAGCGAGTACTTGGCCCTAGCCACACAATCTGCACAATTTTAAATGTAAGCAAACGCAGCACTACAGACCGTTTTAAGTGGACCAGGAGAATGGGAGGGACCTTCCAGATCTCCAGTTTCTTGGTGGAGTCTCGGTGGGCCTTGCAGTGTCTGCAGAACACCTTGTTGTTGTCAGTCAGCCTCTCCTCCTTGGAGAACAGCTTCAGACAGTCCTGTCGCACAGCAGCAAACATTCATATGACTCCAGTCTCACAAAGCACAAAACAGCTTTCAGATTATATAGATGTACAACTATTTATTTCTGTTCCTCCAGGTCTGGTCTGACTGACCTGGAGGGAGCACTTGCTGGTGGAGGCCAGGGGCAGCGACAGGTACATGAAGGTCTCAAAGGTGCGTGACTTGCGGTGGCAGGTGAGACACTGCACAGTGGACTTGAACTGCCCCTGGAACAGCGCTACGATGATGGACTCATTCAGCAGCTTGTGTTTGCCCCAGGCCAGGTCCGCTGCCTTCTGATCGTCCAGATGGTCGTTTTCCTCCTCCTTATACCGCTTCCTGTTGTCCGCCTGACACCAGAGATGGAAAAACAACATGTTGGTACATAGGAACAACTGCAGCTAAGGCGTTAGCAAAAACCTGCCTTCTCAATGCCACTAGTTCTTAGTCAGTGATAGTTGGCATAGGCTTTATTGGTCACAATTAAAATATTTGACAAAATATTGAATATTGGGACTGAAAAAGACTGGAACTTAAGAAGAACTAGAGACTGAATTGCCATGAGCATCAAACATTGTCCATTGTAAAATGCTGATGTTATATTCCACACCAGTCAAATGTCTTTCAGCCTCATTCCCATGCAGTTCAGCCATATCCAGTTCACTTCCAGTATGGTAGGCAGGAAGATACAAAAGACAGGCTTTTTTAACACTTGCTAATTAATATCTCATTAATTAGTCTGGACTTCATCATTCAATTAGTCTGGAGAGACAAAGTGGACTGGGACTGGGCCAGCCTGATGGCAGAAGACAGGTCACACAACAAGGGATGTAATGAGATGGAGAGACTGGCATGAGAAATGCATGGGAGGGCCCGCTGTCATTTCAGCCCTTACACCCTACCATACTCCTTTCATTTGAAAGACTGGATAGGTTGAAAAGTGAAATCTAGTGGATGTACTACTTCAACATGCCACCAGGTGGAGACAGTCATTAGTATTAACTTTCCCCCCACCGGGTCTTTTCAGAGTCATCTTCACTGAAGACACTAGGAAAATACAGGGATGTAATATTTTGTCTACTTAAAAAAAAAAGAGGTTAATAATGAGCTAAGTTTGAAACTCAAATATTCTCCTTTGGTCTTTTCCCAATCCAGCTACTCCCTTCCCCCATTCAAATGAACATGAAGCCAGTAGAGGAGAAGTCAGTCAGTACAGGCAATGAGGCATGTCTTGGGTCCACATGCACAGAGGTTCTGACGGAGCATCAGACCACACAGATGCAGACACACCACACTCACACTGCTGCAGGAGGACCAAGGACACACAGCTATTTACTTACTCTCTAATTTGCCATCAAAATGAAACCCAGTGAAAAAAGAAAGAAGGAAAATGATAAAAAGGCTAAGTGTTGATTATTAAAATGCAAATGTGCAACAACATACAGGGGTAGTACAAGGCAGGCCACACTATGTCTTGGTTGAAAGAATTAAATTACTTCATACTTAATTACTCAATATTTCATTTAGGATGAGCATATTTATTTATATTTAACCATTTCAATATCAAATCTTTTGAAAATAAGTCAAACCATTATACCCTTTCTTTCCATGCTAGCAGACTTCCAGATCTTTTTACCTGTGAGTAACACTGTAAAACTGTTAAAATGCCAATCCGGTAGCCATTTCCCTGTATCCCCATGCTTGCTTGTCCTGTAGTGTGAGCTCTACCTTGTTGAGGTCTTCGTGGAGGCCGTCCATCAGGAACAGCAGCAGCTCCTGGGAGTCTTGCTGGTCATAGCCAGAGAACTGCTCATTGATCTTCCCTATGGTGATCTTGAAGTCGCGGGGGCTGATGCACTTGTACAGACCCGACCACAGGGCCTTCATGATCACGCCAAACTCCTCCGCCACCTCGCCCTTATGGCCCAGGATGTTGGCCCTGGCAGAGGGAGAGAACAGGGACAGGGGCGTTACACTTCTCTGTTAATTCAGCGGCTCACACTCGATTTGTCACATTATCCGGGTCCTGACCTGTTGATGTCCTCCTGGTAGTAGTTCTTGTTGAAGTAGTCGACCATGGCAGGAGTGTTACACAGACACTGCAGGATGGAGTTCATGTAGCATGTGTTGCCGAGGTTACGCAGGCCAGTCAGCGAGACGCCCAGACCCCCGAACGCAGGGTTCAGGTTGCGGATCTTGGCAGCCGATGGCCGGGCGATCTCCACTTTAGTATAGACCTTAGTACTGGCAGGTCTGGAGGACAGAAATACAGTGAGAAAAAAAAGAGTGAGTTTTTTTGTTTTTTCTTACCACATATCTGAGATTATACATAGTGTTCTACGTATATTATCAATACTGAATATCATAAAATGTTAAAGGAGCCTTTCAGGTGGTATTTGATGCATAACATATAATTGTAATACATACTGTATATTATGATTGCATATATTTGATTTGTTTAACTGTCTTTTATTTGATTCATAATGTTTGCTTAATAATGTTTAGCAAGTCAAGACAACTTCTCTTAGAAGTGGAATTTCATGGAATTGAATGGTTTAATGTTTCCTGTCATTCCAATTCAATTCCAATTCTGTTTCCTTAGCAATTCCAATTCCAACTCCAGGAACTGAATTGGAATTGACCATAAATTCTCAATTAAATTCATGAATGGCCCAAACCCTGCAGGGAGGTTTTTTTTTTTATTTCACCCAAATTAGAATTAGTTGGAATTAGTTTTAGTATCATAAACCATCTCTGTGTGCCTTACTTGGTCTCTCTGTTGATGGTGGGTGTGGCAGCAGTGGCGGGGACGGTGACCTTCTTCTGGGCCTCCTCTCTCAGGTCCTGGCTGATATCAGGGGAGGAGTAGGAGCGTTTCAGTTTCGACTGCTCCCGCTCTCGCTCGCGGCTTTGGTCTGGCTCGGCTGGCCGCGGTTGTTTCTGTTTGGCCGTTGGCGGCGTGGAGGGCGGAGTCTGGGGAACAGTGACCTCAGGAGGGTACAGGTGGACGCGGTTGGTTGGGGAATGGTAGTAACGGTAGGTGCCCGTCACAATGTCGAGGAACTGGTTGGAGAGAAGTTGGAGGAGAAGACATGAATAGAAGGCAAGTATCAAGCAGCCAGAAACAATCTCATCTCATTTAAAGGAAATCTAGTTACTTCACAGATGTTTTTAGAGTACTTTCATCTTGGATAACTGTCTGAGCAGCTGACTCACTGTGACTTTGTATTGGCTCATGATCAAACATTTTTCAGGTGCAAGTGTCTGGTACCTTCATCCAGCCGTCTGGCAGGCCTGGTACACTCCTACCCATCTCCTCACTCCTTGCTCTGGTCAGGGGCTCTCTCTGTGGAATAAACACACACACACACATCACTTAAAATAGTCTTCTACACCAAGAAAGATGAGGGGAGCTTTCATGGTAAGGGTAAAACAAATGGAATGGCAACACGCAGTGAAAGTCAATACTTTGCCTGCATATTTCTAAAAGCCCATTATTGCTGGGTGGCATTCATTAATGCCCACTGTCAAACCGTAAAACTCTCATTTACCATATTTGCTTGTTTAAGTAAAGCAGAGCTAACAGAAAAAATAATTTCTTTCTGATTGGATTAGAGAGACAACTGCTGGATTCTTTTCCAACAAGTTACCAATAACACATCTGAGGCTGTCTCCAGCTGTGACAAATGGCTCCAATAGTTCTTTACATTTCACAAAGCGAAGCATGCACTTTAGTTGCACATACTGTATAGTTGCTGCAATTGTTGAATTATGTCATTCTTTCAGCGGTCAGTCAAACGCTGCAATAAGCCATTTCTTTGTTCTTGGGAAACTTGCTCAAGACCACTTTGTGGCAAACAATTTCCAGTTAAACAACATGCTTTTGGCTGAAAGGATTTGGAAATTGGCTGAAGCATTGTGGGTAAAAGCATGCCTTGATCAACACTGTTGGCCGAGTGTTGGTATACCTTGGGTCTGTTATAGTCATCAGGTGTTCTATCTTTTAAAATCCTTGCCTTTTGGGTTCCGCTCTTTACTTCACTACTAGGCTTCACAGGAGCCTGAGGTTGGGGACAAAACAGAGCTTAAAATCATTCAGCTTTTAAGAGTTTGTCAAATTAATGAGATCAGATTGATGGGCTGTGCGTTCATAGATGGCATGAATATGGAATGGGCAACTCACTTGGTGACCTTGTCAGCTAGCATGTAAGTGTTTTCAACCCATTGCCCATTTATCCACAGATCTGGGGCCCTACACTTTGTCCCATGCCATAACAATAGCAATTAGAGAAAGGATAACGTCTGATCCCAGATACGTGATTTGGGGCAAACTTCTCCTGTGACAATGGATGGGATTGTGACAAATTTCCCCCCTTGAACATTCACATGTATTACAGATCTTCCATGGACACAAGGATGAAATGAAACTTCACTGTGGTGGTGGCAAAAGACTGACAGAAGCAAAGACTGACCTTAATTTCACTGACAATGTGGTTGGGAGCAGGCGAGTCCAGAGATGCACTTTTCGAGGGTGTGTCAGAGTTCTGCTCTTTCCCCCTCTTCTCTTTCTCCTCCCCAACTCTGTTTTGCTTCTCTTCCTCTTCTTCAGCCTTCTGCCTTTCCAGTCTCTTTCTCTCCTGATGTCTTTTCTCCTCCTCTTCCTTCTTCCTCTTCTCACTTTCCTCCTTTTCGTGCCGTTCTCTCACATCCTCCTGCCATTCCTTCTCCCGCCTCTCCTCCTCCACGCGACGCTCCTGGTTACGTTTCTCCTGCTCCTGCCTGGCCTTCTCCATCACAGCGGCTGCCTCAGAGTGTATCTGACTTTGCTCCTCTTCAGACAGAGAGGTGCTGGGATTGAAGGACGGCTTGGCTGAGCGGTTTGGGACAACTGGGCCATTCTGGGTCGAATCCTTGGCTGAGCCATTCTGGCTAGGCTTAGCCTCGTCCGACACCCGCACAGAGGGCTTCTTGGTACGGTCAATCTGGGAGAAGAGAACAGGAGGGTAAAACAATAACATGAGGTAGACAGTATACAGTGATGTCAATTCAACTAGTGACACTAAGAGACCTTAAATTCTTGTCTTCAAGAACAGTCAGACAGTGCAGTTACCTGTGGGATGGCCTTGGCTGCGGCAGCTGACTGGCTGGGTGTACCTGCCGCAGGGCCCGTCTTATTAACATCCAGCACAGAGTTTGTGGAGCTTGTGATGGGGGAATCTATGGTGTCTGGCAGCCTGTCAGTTACTGTGGAGGTTTCTGGGGTGGAGTGCTCTGCTAGAGTGACCCCGTTCACCTGCAGGGGAGCTGGGGGGACTTGAGGCTCAGGAGTAGCTTCGACCTCTGGTTGAGGTGGGATTGGAGGCTTTGGTTCCTCTAGGGATGGGTAGCTGAAGTTCACTGCTCAATATATAAGTAAAGAGTAAATTAAATATTATAATGGATAGTCACTTGCTTGGCAACACAAGACAGAAAAATCCAGCTACACTTGATGAACAATAGTGGATGAAATTATAATCACAAAACTTTTGTGTTTGAACAACCACAGCCTTCAACAAAGTAAAAAAAAACAAAACACTAGTATATACTCTTGGTCATTTCACAAATTCATTCAAGCACACTGGGAGAACTGTGAAGTTGTCACAGAATTTGTTTCCTCTCTTGCCTAACACCAGAAACTTCCTTTCCCATGAAACTTCTGCCAGTTACTCTGAGCCTAGGATTTGTCATAGAGGCATGAGAAATAAACAGTTAGGCTATGTGTCTACTGGGAAGCTTGCTTTACAGAGCTGACTTCCTATTCTTGTTACTGGCTCCCAACAGTGCTGAGAGGTTAAAGCATGTTTTCAGCACTCCGAGCACTAAAAGGTAAAAACAATTGGCTTAAAGGAACACACCAAGATTTTGGGAGATTGGCCCATTGGTCAACTTAGCCATAAAATGAGTACGGGAGCTGAACACGCAGCAACCCAGTTCCTCTGTCCAGGCACTGACTCACTCACACACACACACACACACACACCTAGACTGATATTCATCTTGATGCTTTGGCAATATTGTCTGTGAACTTTCATGCCAATAAAGCACATTGAATTGAATTGAGTAGATCATTTGCACTAGTCCTCCATTCTAAAACTTTAGCATACTCTATTTGAGTGACAGGAAAGGAGTAGGATTATCCAAAGTAAGAAGATTGACCTTTTACTATTAAAAAGTTGTTGTTTTTTTATGATATGGCCTGTAGATTCATAAATTCTAAAAATTATTATCTTACATTATTATATTAATATAGCCATTTCCATTTTTGAACTAGTTTAGGTAAGCAAACACATATTCATATGCTGTGACGCTGTGATTTTTACCTGCATAACCCATTGTCCATCACGTTCACTTCCTTTGGAAACAAGGAAAGTAGTCCTTGGCAGTTCAAAATAGTATGCTATTTTTATATTGTGTTTTGTATAAATTATACTAATCTCCTACACAAAACTCCCAGAATTGGCCGTATATCATTTAAGATTACTTAATTTACATTTAGCTTTAGATCTGCTACAAATTCTCACTTTCTGACTTTTGAGATAATGCTAGTTGCCTACCATCACTCAACATACTGCATGTTAAAGTGTTAGCATGGATCACAGGACCAATGATCTACCAGGGACACATGAATGATTTTAGTGTCAGTGTCCTCATCACTTATCGTCTAAAATGACCAATGGGCCAGTCTCCCCAAAACTTGGTGTATTCCTTTAAGACTGCCCTGCCCTGCACTGGTATGGTGGTGATACTCACACTGAGGGAGGGTGCTGATGACGTTCTGTCTAGGGGGCCGAACTTTTGCGTTGGTTGTGTACATGGGGTAGAACAGCAGCCAGTTCTCATAGCCTCCCTCCAGCACCAAGGGCTCACTGCGCAGGATGGTGATGCTGTCCCACTGCGGAGTGTGCAAGCACATTACCTCACAGGAAAAACAGTTCTTCAAGCTCACACACACTCACAAATTCAAAAGTTCATACACTTATCTGTCAAAGCTACCTTATAGAGAGCGTCTTTGAGGCTCTGCAAGATAGTGCCCAGTCTGAGGTCAGTGACGGAGCTGAACCAGTCCAGAAGGATTATATAATCCACAAAGCCCCGCCGCCTCCACTGCTCTTTGGAAACCTCCGGCAGCTTTGCCTCAATCTGATTCACAGTGATTCTGAAAAGTAATTACAGTCCAGTTTAGGAGGTCTAAGATACAGATACAGATACAAAGTTATTAATAAAACAATGAGAGCGGTCTCCAACAGTGGTGACCAATTTCAGTCAACATTTCATTCAATTGTTTGCCACAGCGTTGTCACAGTCAGCTGTCACAACAAGTGTGAAATCAAAGCACTGGGTATGAAGCCTGATCCCCAAACTCCTTTCCCCTCCCGTCTCACCCTGGTGTGATGGCCTCCTCAGGCACGCTGATGCAGGTCTGGGCTGGGACCTGGATGTGGGAGTCCTCAAAATCCCTGTGGTTGCGGGCGTCCATGACAACGATTGTAATTGTCTGGTCCTTCATCATGTTGAAAAGCTTCTCTGCTGTGATCCCTCCGGCAGGTACTGCTGCTGCCAGATGGAAGAATTAAATCAATACAAAATATATATAGAATTTGGAGTGACCACTATCCATAAATGGCTCACAAGTGGTGGCTTTGGAATTAGGAATTCCAAGACTTCATGGACTTTACACATGAGGATAAACATAATGCTAGCAAATTTCAGACTTTCTACTAGGACTTCTACAATGTCTTAGAAAGAACTACACAGCTTCCTAAGAGTTTTTTTGTGAGGTTATGGTTACCTTTTGAGGGTGCATTCTTCAACTCATTCTGCTCTCCTTTTACCTGACATAGAGACACAAAAAATTAAAAGCTGAAACAATAAACAAATGTTGACAATACCGGTTTGACTGAATTCTACTTGGCTTAATTTCCCCTTACATGATTCAACTTCAAATGGTAAGAAACTACTTTATATGAAGTCAATGTCATGCATATATTCTGTATCTGCTGATTCAATGATTCCACCTGAGTTATGACAAGTCTATTAAGTGAGAGATTCAAACCTGAGACACTGTTTTGGTAAGGCAGGGTTACTACATATCATTAAAAATTGGGTGCTACTACTCATCATTAAGACTTTTATTATCCACATTTCCTTTAGCTAGCAAACATACTATATACTGTATAATTGAAACCTTGGATTTGAACCCCATCTATAACTGTGTTTACACAAGCCAAAAGACCTAGACTGCATTACTTTTACTATGAAATAGGTTCGGTGTATGAACTATCCCTCAGTCAGTACAGCATGATAATCACACTGCTTGGCTTAGACTCAGTTCCCAATGAGGGCCAATCACCCACATATGTAGACAGAGTACAGTAAGTCACTTTGGAATAAAGTGTCTGCCAAATACCATACATGTATATTGTTAATATTGAGATACCAAGAGCAGATATTCATTATTTGACATTTCTACCCTCTTGCTGTCCTTCTTGTTTGCTGGCGGTGCTTTAGGAGAGGCTCGACCCCCGTCTTTCTCAGTTATCTCCTCCCTCTTTTTCTTCTCCTCTTGTCTCTCCTTCTCCTCAAGCTTTTTTCGAACCTCAACTTCCTCATACCTGTTTGAAATTAAACAAATTGAAAACTCAGCAATGTAAATCAGAAAAGAAATATGATTACATATTTACAATTCTTATATATGTACAATCTTAAGCCAGCGTTCTTCTTGATTTACAATACATAATGAATAGATTTTGCAGATTATACTTGAATATGCTGCAGACAAAGTGAAGACAACCATAGCTTCTAACCTGAGTTTAAGGCTTTCTGAGAGTTTCTCAGCTTCTTCAATGGCTTTCTTGAAGCTGTTTGGGCCAAGCATGGACAGGAAATACTCCTTTAGACATTGGAATAGAGAAGAGTTTAAGCAGAAATTAGTGAATCATTGAATTCTTGACTCATTTCCATGGATCAACAAGTCTTTACATAAAAAGGAAGCACTGTTCACATAAAAAAACATGTTAGTTTCAAACATAAGTAATTCCCACAGTAGATTAGTGCAGCCATAGAAGTATTCCAATTTTTCAATTAACGGCCATTGTACCTGTTGCTGCTTGAAGTCTGGTCTTTTCTTGATGAGATCATACACCGTTAGATATTTCATGTACAGAACATAAGCCTTCTCCTCATCTCTGTCCAGACGACACTCCTCTGCCGTCTTGAAGATTTTACAGGCACTCTGAACATAGCTGTGATACAGTAAATAAGAGACAATTGTCACCTTAATTTGCCAACTTCACTGACATTAAGAAAGGGTGCATTCACAATTCTGAACATGAATGTGTTATGTTCTCCAATTCCTTTGACCAATTATATCACTGACATTACACAAGTATATCATACTGGCTAACAAGCCAGCTGTGTTAATTCTATTTAATCAACCCCAGTTTCTCCATATATTTTTCACATCACATAGCCTATAGCTTATTGCACGTTTCTGATTGCTCAATGTAAAACTCTGCCATGAGTGTGAAACATACCTTCTGGTGTTTATCTTGTCTGGCTTAATTTCCGCCTTTTTATTGAGGTCACCCAGAGATGTAGAAAGATACAGCTCCTTGACCCCAGTGGATACTGCAGGCATCTTCACAGGTGTGTTCAGTCAAAGCTCACAAGCAAGCATTCAGTGCTGTTCACATGCTCTTGACATCTCTGAAAACAAACAGGTTGTGACAAAACAAAAGTAAAACCATGACTGCCTCTGGTAAACTAAGACTATAGACTATTCCCATCCCAAATCCTACATACAGTTGGGTCACAGATAGGCCACAGATAGACTGGACACAGCAAATGTTTATGTTAGTCTTCAAGATCATGAGTAACATTTCAATAAGATAAATTAAGTAAATTGTCATTAAGCTATCATATAGCATGTGCAGTGCATATTTAACGAGACGAGAGTAAAGTTTGCTAGAATTAAACTGGATTGCGGGGATCAAGACATGTCGATGATTATAGCTTAGCTAGCGTTAGTGTGTTACTGTTAGCTTGCTATGATAGCGCATTAGCTAACATTAGCTAGTAGTTAGCAAGCAGCTAGATATGTCAACATTGACGACAACAACGTATCAACACTTTGCTGCTGGCAAGCTTGCGACCATTTGCGCTGACAGATTACATGTTAGTAAACAAACAAGCACATTAACATTAATCGATGTGGATTACAAATTCGCCAGTACGTTAACATTAACGCCAGTTATTTAACGTTAAGTTAGCTTAATTAGCTTAGTTACCTTGCGAGTTCATCTTGCTAGCCAGCTAGCTAAGTTAGTTAGCAAGCTATACTGTAAGCTCACGAAGGTTAGCTAATGTTAGCTATTTAGCTACACTCTAGGTAGCCACGGCCATAATCACAACCAACAATAAACAAATAACTTATTATAATAAAGACGACACGTATATGCTGACTGATTATTTGATTAGTCGACGTTAACTTAATAAATTACCTCTTTCCAGCTCCGTTGCTTACACTTGTTTAGCTACTTTTTTGACAGCTGATTCCTGATTCCAACGCTTCCTGGAACCAATAACAGCAGGCTCGGCCAATGATGTCATCATATTATCACAGGATGGGATTTGTTATGATTGACTTTTCCATTTATTCAAACATAAGGAAAACGGCGTGGAAATCCACTAAACTGCCAGTGGACCTTTAAAGCCTTCGTGTGAGCGTGGTTTATGAGAGAAAACCAAAACCGATAAATGATATGTGCAGGTTAGGACAGAAAAGCTTTTGCCTAAGGTAAACGTATTGATCTACTTGGCTAATGTAAATGATAGCAATAATGTAACTTTTGTGTAGCTACTTTGTAGTGGCATAGATTGTTACTGTATTGCCGTTTTATAATGAGCAGTTCTCTGCCTCTTGTGGCAAAGGTTAGGTCTAATAGTTGTGGTCATTACGCCAGAATGATTACGACAGACTGGACCCAGCTACGGCTTGCCGTACACAGGGGATGAGCTCTTACCAAAGATCGTATATGCTTCAGAAGACAAGTCACTCAATAGTTCAACTAGCCTACCCTCCCGTCTGCATGTTCAATTTTGCATCTGATAGACGACATAAGCATAATTGGAGTGAATTGTGGTTCAGTATTCAGAAATATACCATGAAAGATATAAACATAAACACAAATATTTTGTGTACCATCCACAAATACTTTGATACTTCATTAAAAAACTCCAACAGATTTTCACATGCTACCAAACTTAAAAAATAGAAAAAAAAATATTGTTACAATACTGTATGTTTTCAGAGCCAAACATATCACATATGTTGTTGAATCTGCATTTGTGAATCAAATTACATGTATGATGCGGCTTGCATTTATTTGTGGATTTTTTTAGACGTTTGCTTTGGTTGTGTAGGTGAACGATTTACAGATGCACAGAACAAGGAGCTTTTGTTTGCTTCTTTGATGACTGGAAGGCAGCCACCTCCTCCAAGGCTGCCACCCGTGGGCACAGCCCACTCTTTACTTAGCCAACCACAAGCCATGTGGCATTGTGTTTTGCTCACCTCATCAGCCAATGATTGAGAAAGATGCATTTCCTGAAGAAAATTCAGGTGATTGCTAAGCAGCAAAGCTGGTGGATAGGTGGCACTAGGTGATAGCAAGCGGATGCTAGGGTGTTTCTAGGTGGTTGCTAGATGCGTAGTAGTGGTTTCATAATGTTATTAGGTGGTTGTTAAGTGAGTATGAGTGGTTGCTATGGTGTTACTATATGGTTGCTAGGTGATTACAAGTGATCACCACATATGTTCTCTTGTTTCTATGTGCTACATACTGATTATTATGGACTATCCTATGGTTATGGACTAATTAAAGTATAAAGAGGGGGATAATATGTGACAAAGGTCCTGGGCCGGATTTGAACCCAGGTGCCCAGGGGTGCTGTTCTGTAGCTGAACCTGACCTCTGACCTCTGACCTCTCTGTGGAGGGGGGCAAGTGAACAGAGAAATTCCCTAGAGGTATCAGTAAAATATCACATCATGCAGCGACACAAATCAGCCCAGAGCATGAGTTAAGTGAATCTGATCTCTCTTTTGTAGAATGGACAAATTATACAGTTGTAAAACTGTCATCTGAAAAATTGACTTGTGATAAACCTAATTTGTGTTTGTTTGCTTTTATGATAATATGAAATGATAAATAGTTATTGTCTTCATCAAAGTGAAGATATGTAATTATCTTGAAAGGGGCAGTTCCATATAAATATTGGTTATACCTGTCTGTGAAACAGCTTTGTAGGAGACAAAATCGGTGGTTAATACATTGTGGTTAAGAATGAAGTGGCGTTGGATTCATATATCATATATTTTTCACAACCTATCATATTGTCACCATGAAATTAAACTTCTAAACCAATACTGAGTTACTGTTTACCTTTATTCACAAGGAAAGTCTCCTCTTCATTACAGAGGTTCTGCTCAACGTAAGCGATTCAACCAGATCCCCAGTTTGAATTATCCTATGATGTAAGCAATTTTAACAATTAACAAAAAAAAAAACATTCTATTGGAGGTAGATAGTTCACGTGAGTTGTTCATATTATTGATTCAAATTTTTAATGACATAGTTGGCTGCCCGGTGGCTCACTGGTTACTAGCACTGCGGCCTGGTCCTGGGTTTGAATCTCAGTCCTGGTGCTTTCTGTGAGGAGTTTGTATGTTTGTATCTTTGTATTTGTGTGGGTTTCCTCCCAACTATTCTCCCCCATAGTTAGCTGTGTTTAACCATGAATACATCTATTTCAAACAATTTGTAATAATGTGGGTAGCCTCCAGCCGCACCATAGAGAAACTCTCTGCTTACATAACTGTTTAAGATACTGTAGCTGTATAAAGACCTGCAGGTCAGGTGGATTGGAGACTCTAAATTGTGTTTTGGTGTGAATGTGAACATGAATGTGTTTGTCCATGTTTGTCACTCTATGTGTTCGCCCAGTCATGGACTGGACCCTGTCCACGGTGTTTCCTGCCTTCTGCACCCAATGCATGCTGGGATAGGCTCCAGCCCCCTGACCCTGAATAGGAATAAGCGGGTATGGAAAATGACTGAATGAATGAATGAACGAATGAATGAATCACAAAGTTTGCTTTGTGCTATGCAGCATTCTAATTTGACATTCAAAGTCGTCTTATTTGAATAAAAGCGACAGAGTAGGATCCATGATGAAACACTCTGACTTTGATGCAACAAGGCTGCACTCGAGCTTCAATTAGAGAGAATTCATTGCACAATTACCCATAAACCTGCTTTCATCAGGCACCGGCTCCCAGCCGCATAGGCACACAAGGAGCACAATAGTCACATTGTGCTCTGCTCCATTTCACATAACATTGATTCTTGTGTACTGTGGCTGAGTTGTTTGTGACTACACTTGCCATTATTCTTGTCATTGCCTTATATTGTCTTCCTCCCTCCAATGGGATCAAAAGTCTGAATAGCATTTGTTGCTCAGATTCAGAGAACTTGTGAGTGAGCTCAACTCTGAACTAACTCAGAGATTCAGAGGACTTGTAAGAATACACTCAGCCTCTATTTTGTCGTCTATCCACAGAAAACAAGCCTGCTTTATTAAATGTGACTATATCAGTAGCATTGAGTGGGAAATATGTTAGGGACATTGGGCTTCGGCCATGTGAGTTTGTGTTCCTTTCATTATGCAACATCAGTTGTATTTGTATGTTTTAGGCTGATGGAATAAAGACAGCATTATGGCAACATTATGTGCTTTAGGTAAATAAAAAAAATGCCTTAGTGGTCAGAATTAAAGTTGTAAAATATTCAAGTTATCCTTAGATTTTGTAAGAAATGTTCACTGAATCATATCTGTTAACGTGTTATAAAGAACAAAAGGGATTTTTTTTGTTTCATATGACATTCAGATACTGTAACTGAGAGTGGCATCACAACCAGGTACTTTTCCTTTCTTTAAAGAAATTTGAGACACTATGAAACATTATGATTATGTTTTGCTTATGTTTTAAAACCAGTAAAAGTAGCCTCACGGCTGCGATGTTTGCAGGGGGATTGAAACTAAACTCAAGTACAGGTGTGTTTATAAAAAATTTAAAATGACACAGAATTTCCCTGAAATGACACACAAGCTTGTTAAATTAGCATTTTTAGTTATTTAGTTATAATGACTAAGAGCACTGATCCACCACTGATCACATAAAAATGACCATATAAAACTGTATTGAGACTTAAGAGGGAATCTGGTTTCAAACGGCTCAGGTAAACATCCTCTATTGCTCCATTAGTCTCATTGTTAGAATCAGTGGAATGAATTGATTGCCTCTCATCATAGTTTTAGTTGTATAACATTGATGTGTGCCTAGTGTGTTTGTATTATGGCTAGATTTACATCCTACCAATGGCTTCAGCAGAGAACTAGATGGGAGCTAGCACATGTTGAGCACAATGCACAGTAAATACCGGGGTGTGTGAGCAGTCCAGCTGCTGCTTCAGCTTTTGTCAGAGGTTCAAAGGCATCGATAAGCTATGACATAGATGGCTTTGCCCTCATCATCCTATTACCTTCTACTGTGTATTTATCCATTGTTCATTTTTATAATGTCCCCGACCTTACCTTTCTGTTTGTTTGTTTAGTCATCATCCAATACAAATACCGCTGGTAGCCCTGCCAGAACAACCATCCTCTGTAAAATGCTCAGGCTATATGGGAAGAGGAAATAGCAATGAATGTTAATTGTATCAAATTATGAGAGCAGCATCACTGCTGTGTCTGCCAGCTGAGAGACACTGTCGTTTCAGAGGAGTTCATGACGCACAAAAGTTTCCTATCATGTGGTTGCTGGGCATCTTTAGGCTGGGTTCAAGAAGGATCACATGCAACTGTTATTCTGACCATACCTTCATCTTTTCAATGTCAAGTACATACTGAGGAATATTATTAAAGTCTGTAACGTATGTGCATCCCAGGATGGGATGTCTGTGCATCCCAGGATGGGTGAGGGACCCATCCTGGGATGCACAGACACACTGATATATTATATATTCATATATATTTTCTGAGATGAATTAGGCTATGTTGTTTTCAATACAAGAGTATGGTTTTCATACTCTTGTTGTCAAGTGGTATTTCATCAGTAATAAAATTTGCTTCTAGTAAATTATTCAAAATGTAAACATGGCAATTTTTAGAGAAGGCCTCAATCTAGCTATAATATATATATATATTGCCCCATCTTCCTAAGAAATTAAGTTACTGCACTACTTTCTAGGAAATTGTGAAATAAAGCATTACTGTTGTTTTTTTTGAGTTGTTTTTTTTAGTTTTGATATAGTGCACAACACAATGAACAACTCATCACTCATCACATAAAAAATTTGAGCAAAGGGATGATATGGCCCATGATGCCAAAAATGGATTTGTTTAGTGGTTCAAATGCGTCAGTAATTGAGGGCGTGTTCATCACAGTAGGGTCTATATAGGTCTGTGATCTCTCCCTCTGAACACAGCATCACTGCAGCCACCTGTTACACACAGCGACTCCTCACTATCTCTTCGTGGACGGAGCCCTCTCATCTCAAGAATGCAGGCTGAGGAATACAATCGCAGAGGTAATCATGGCTTCCATTTTACCATATTTGACACCTTTGCACTGTGCCATTATTATATTCCACTGCACATAAGTAGAATATAATAAGTAAAATAAATATAACAATAAATGTCTGTTTCTGACCAGGTAAGGAGTTGGTGGACTACATCACAGAGTACCTGGGCTCCATCAGGGAGAGGAAGGTGATTCCCGATGTGAAGCCAGGCTACATGAAGGAGCTGCTGCCTGACAGCGCCCCTGCAGAGCCGGAGGATTGGGAGAGCATTTTCAACGACATCGAGAAAGTCATCATGCCCGGAGTAAGTTCCTATGTCACCCATCGCCATTTCAATAATGTGGAACTTGAAAATAAATTAAACTGTCTCGCTGAAACTCACTGAAATCATGATGAATTGTTATTACAGTAAGTGGAGAAAGTGTTTTGAGATGTGACTGTTCCCCAGGTGGTTCACTGGCAGAGCCCTCACATGCACGCCTACTACCCCAGTCTGACTTCATGGCCCTCCATGCTGGGAGACATGCTAGCTGATGCTATCAACTGCATTGGATTCACCTGGGTAATGAAAACAACTTTTGTTTTTCATGTTATTCTCTCCCCTATGCAGCATAAAACAACAAAAATGTCACGACTATCATGTAACCGTGAAGTCACAATTTCCTTCTCACTGATAGAGGATTGTCTTGTGTGCTGTGATGGTTTTGGACAGGCTTCCAGCCCTGCATGTACAGAGCTGGAAATGAATGTGATGGACTGGCTGTGTAAAGCGCTGGGGCTCCCCTCCTTCTTCCTGCACCACCACCCTGACAGCAGAGGTGGAGGCATACTGCAGGTTGGCTGCACCTCGCACTATTTATTGCACATTCACAGCTATTGCACAACAGTCTCTGTAGATGGCGTCATTTGACTAAACACCTAGACGTTAATTGGATTCCTCATTAATTGGGCACTTTGTCTCTTCCTCTTCTGCCTGGCTCTCCTGTTAGAGCACAGTCAGTGAGAGCACCCTGGTGGCTCTTCTGGCAGCCAGGAAAGACAGGATCCTGCGGATGCGGGCCGAGCTGGACCAGGACCTGGACGACTCTGTCCTCAACTCCAGACTGGTGGCATATGCTTCAGACCAGGTCAGTCTCACCACTGCTGTCACAGCGTCCTATCAGTCAAATGAAATAAAAGTGGGATATTGACACTGTGTGCGACTCTGTTCACAGGCCCATTCCTCAGTTGAGAAGGCCGGGCTGATCTCTCTGGTGAAGATCAGGTTTCTGCCCACCGATGAGCAGTTTTCTCTGAGAGGAGATGCTTTGAAAGAAGCCATTCAGGAAGACAGGAGGAGGGGATTGGTCCCTTTTATGGTAGGTACTAGGTACTGAATTAAGGAATAAATTAAATGCACACGAGTACAAAATAGTGGCATCAATTGCTCAGTTGCATTTGTTTTTCTGCTTTGCAGCTGTGTGCCACTTTGGGAACTACAGGAGTATGTGCCTTCGACAACCTGTCTGAACTGGGGCCAGTGTGTAGGTCTTCATATATACTTATTAACTCTATAGTGTCTTCATTAACATTGTAAAGTCAAATGTCGTAATGCCGCATTTAGACTAACTTACTGGGGGGGTTATGCTGTTTTGATCCTCCTGATCATTTCAAATGCTCACTGTGTTTTGTTTTGTTCTCCAGGTGCAGAAGAAGGCCTGTGGCTCCATGTTGACGCTGCGTACGCCGGCTCAGCTTACTTCTGTCCTGAGCTGCGCTGGTCTCTGGAGGGCATTGAATTTGCGCACTCCTTTGTCTTCAACCCTTCCAAGTGGATGATGGTTCACTTTGACTGCACAGCCTTCTGGTGAGTAAGAACATAACATTATCTCGCTTCGATAGACAACATAGAATAAAAGCTAAGTGAAATTAAAAAACAATCTAGCCAAATTAAATGTATTTAGGTCTGTGAAGAGTGTTTGTGGGTGAATAGAGGCCAGGTAACATGGTGTGTCTTTGTTACCACAGGGTGAAGGACAAATACAAGCTCCAACAGACCTTTAGTGTTGATCCCGTCTACCTCAGACATGACAACTCACAGGCAGCCACTGACTTTATGGTATGATTCCCATCTGTCTCCATCCACTGAAGATTCGGCTATAATAGTGTATCATTTTGTAATATAACACTTTTCTTTTTTTCGTTCAGAATTGGCAGATTCCCCTCAGCCGACGTTTCCGTTCTCTCAAGCTCTGGTTTGTCATGCGCTCCTTTGGACTGAAAAACCTCCAGGCTCACATCAGACATGTAAGTTCTCTTTATGTAAATTATTTAGGGAAATATTAAATCATCAAATGAAGGCCTAATGAAAGGAAGTGGAATTTACTGTAGGAATTGTTTATTGTGTGAACTGCTGCAAGCTTCGGGGTATCTTTTATAGTTTCAGAAATTACATGTGAATGTTTCCTGTGGTTTCAGGGCATTGAGATGGCAAAACTCCTGGAATCTCAGATAAGGAGTGACCCCAATTTTGAGGTTCCTGCTGAGAGGCACCTTGGCCTGGTGGTCTTCTGTCTGAAAGTACGCAAACGCTCACACTGTTTAAGTCCTATCAAACGAGCCATGCAGTATATATCCAGAGAGAATGATTAAACAAAGCAGAATGTTAGTGCTGAATCCAGGTTTATCTCTGTAAAATGAAGTAACTTTTCTTTTACTGGCTTAATGATTGTTGACTTATACAAACTTGCCAGTCACACCTAGCTCAAAGGTGAGTCACTGTGTCACTTAACCTAGTCTTATCAAGTACAGGTGAAGGGCCAAGTAATATCAGAGGTCAACAACCTTAAACTAATCTAAAGGAAAAATCTTTTTATTTTGTTTGTAGTCTCAAGGCCCTTTCAAGGCTTTGCAGTTTTCAAGACCCTTTAATGAATAAGCTCAGAAAACCTGATGAAGTAATGTGAAGTAATAATTAATAATGAAGTAATAATTAATAATTAGTAATAATGCTCTCGCTCCAGGGAGGAAATGATTTGACCCAGGAGCTGTTGAGGAGGCTGACGCGGTCCGGCACCATGTACCTCATCCCTGCAGACGTTCACACCAAACGCATCATCCGATTTACGGTGACCTCGCAGTTCACCACCTCAGACGACATTCTCAAGGACTGGGGCATTATCTCCAAAATGGCTTCCAATCTTCTGGCTGAGACGCAGCCTCTGGGCACAACGGAGGAACCACGAGCTGGGGAAGAAGAGGCAAGAAGAGCAGAAGAGACTCCGGGGACAAACAACCCCGACTCAGACGCAGCATCTGGGGAGACGGAGTGTCCTGCGCCCAGGCTGGACAAGGCCCAAGTGGAGCTGTGGATAGACAAGGCTTGGATTCGATCGAGGAGACCAATGCGCTCCCTTAGGTGCAACAGCGAGCCTCTGCCATACATTAACATTGGGCCGCGGTACGGCTACGACTTTGAACCAAGTCCTGGACCTAAAGACCCTGCGGTTGCCCCTGCTATGATGGATGTCAAGCCAAGGCCTCTGCCTTCAGCCACGGGGTCGGGTCCCCTGTTCAAGATCCCAGAGATGCCTTCAGGTCTTCTGGGTAAACAGGTCCTAAAAAAGCTGACAAAATTCTACAGTGTGCCCAGTTTCTGTAATCAGTGGGTGCAGTGCGGTAGGTACCAGCCGTGCTGCCCGCTGAAGGTTCCCCAAGTCGCCCAAAAACACTTCTCCTCCACCTGCAGAAGGATGAGCTGTATGTCGTCTTCTCCTGTGGCCAATACAGCTCCCACTCCTACTCCACTGGAAGCTGCCACTGTACATAAGCTTCTGTAAGGATCCTGAAAGTTCACAGTGTACAGTTTATACACACAATAATTCAGCTATTGAGAATCCAGCAATTTACTAGTGTATTAGATGTGTTAGAGCTGGGCTAGAGCAGAAGTCAGCACAGTCCCAGATCTTGGCAGACTGAAGATCATTTTCTCACCATGTCAGTGTAAAATCACAAAAATATTAGGCGATTTGAGATGAGAGATTATAAATTGTTATGCTTATTTACAGTCATGCTGTTTGATTTTTTTATTAAAAATTATTTTTAACAAAATCATTTCACTTGAAATATTTTGATACACATTCATTAAAAAAATAAAATAATCCTGGTACAATAGCTCATGAAATTTGCTGTACATAAACGCTCAAAGTCAATACACAGTACATTTGGCACCCTGTATCATCTAAAACCTAAAATCAAATGTACCAGTTTATGTTGATAAATCTTACACAACAATTGCAATGATAAACACAAAACTCAGCCGCAGCGGACATTCAGAGCCTGAGCTTTCCCTCTGCGATGGAGCTGAATATCTCCTGTGTCATGGGGATGTATCCCTTACTGTCCTCCAGGTAGAACAGAGGCTCTGTGATGACTGCTGGGTTGAAGCCCTCCTCTGCCAGCTTCACCTTCATCTGCTTAAACGTCCCAGTTACTGCCAGCGAGTCCTACCAGAGAGTGGTTTTGAAAAAGAAAAACAGATCATTATATAACAGTTGCAAGGCATTCAGAGTGAAACGCATGATTTTGAATTATACGTTAGCATACTTTTGAAACCGAATTCAGCAGGACTTACCTGTATGCGAATAAAGCGGGGTCTTGCATAGCTGGGAAGGTAGGTTTTGACATGCTGGTATGTAGCTCCGCTGTCAAAGTCCATGTCCTCTTTCAGCTTGAGTGCTGCCATGCCAATTCTTCCCTCGTGTCCTATCAGTCAAGGTCAAAGCAAAGAGAGCACAGGACATGGATTGTAAACAACTGTTTGCATGTCGTTATTAGGAACTTTACATTTCGCTGTTGTCAAGGGAAAACCTTGTATCTCCAATTTAGGTGATTTTCATGTTTTAACCTCGCTTGAAGGATTACATGGTTCTCTATGGGTTGAGAAAAATCTATGACCCCTTGGCCTGATGAATCCCATTCAAACCCCCAAATGAATGAACTCAAAAATACATGGCGGTCAAGCTAAAAACAAGACTGTTTTTCTTAGTTTCTGAAAGGTTTACATTTTGGAGGTACAAGGTTTTCACCCAACAGTGACAATTTGTAACATAACCTAAACAAATTAGCTCATGAGTATTTTTCTGTATGATGGCGAAATCATTAGATAATAATGAAGTTGTTACCTGGCACCTTCACACCATAGACATTAGCCTCCTCAATGCAATCCACCATGATCAAATGATCGGCCACCTCAGTGGTTGCCACATTCTCTCCTTTCCACCTGTGTATGAGGACAACAACAAGATGGCACATGCATTGTTTTCATTTAACAATGAGGACCTTTTGTTATGATTTAGATGCAGGGATGTAGTGGAGGGTAAACCCACCTAAACTCAGTTTACCAAGCTTTTTTATTTGCATAAAACAGTCTACCGCCTTTTTAGTCTGTCATAAAGCTTCATGATATGAAAAGAATACATCATAATATGCAGTATCAAACTGGTATAAGTTATATGATTATAGTTTGTTTTGAGAAAAAGAAAACATGAATTAACGCTTTTCTGAAAATATAATTGATTTTTTTGTTAAAATTGTCATTGTTTGCATCATGATGACCACCAGCTGGAGCACTTGGTTGACCCACCTTTTTATTTACCACTTAATCACTGGGTAGATTTGTTTGACCCACTGACCTGAAGGTGTCTCCAATACGGTCTTGAAAGTAGACAAAACCCTCACGGTCTATCTTCAGGAGGTCGCCACTGTTAAAGTAGAAGTCTCCTTTGACAAAAACGTCCCTCAGCTTCTTCTTCTCCGTTTGCTGCTTGTTCTTGGCGTAGCCGCTGAAAGGTGTCCTCTCTCCGATCTGAGCAACCAGCAAACCAGTCTCTCCTGTAGTTAAAAGCAACAAGAACAGAAATTGTAGCAGTGAGAGTGGAAAGGTCATTTGAGATTCCTGTTTTGTTTTTTTGAGAGAGAGATCTAGTGCTGTTGTTGTCTCACCTCTGGGGACTTCAACACATAATCCTCTGGAGTTTCTGACTGGCTCCTCTTTCTCCGTGTCGTACCTTATGAGCGCATACCGACCACTAGCCTGAGAAATAACAATAAGACAAAAACTTGTTTTTCACACTTAATTTCATACTAGTTCTGTAAATATGCTCTTTAAATTGTAATAATGTGATGATTACATAGAAGCACTTGTAAAATGCATCAGCTAAATCATGCTTCTTTACTAGTTGGATAAAACTGACCAGCATACGCTGTAAGTTCTTCTTATGATGTAAAGTGTTAACATCCCACAAAATACTGAAACTTGTATTGGAATAAAAAAACAAAACATTTGTTTTTTTTCCTCACTTACTCTGTGGAGAAAATGCTCTTTGCCAATAGCTCCAACTTTCCCAACATAGTTGACAAAGCCAATATTTCCTTCCGTAGCTCCGTAGCATTCACAAATACAAATGTCCCCAAAACGCTGCAGAAAATCAGCCCAGGTGTCGGCTCTTATCCCGTTCCCTAAAGCCAGTCGGACTTTATGATCTCTGTCATTGTCTTTCTGAAAAGTGAATGGGGATGGAGAGGTGACATAAATGACAAATATTTGCAGCTTTGGCTGAGTACAGATCTCTGACCGCTGCAGCTGTACATGATGTTAAGTGTCCATACCAATTTCACAAAATACTGTGTGCTGCTAATATACGAAACAACATATTGTTAGTTATTCTTCCAAAACAATAATGATGATGACCTGTGAAAGAAATAGTTTACCTTTGGTGTGTTGCAGAGGTAGCGCATAATCTCTCCTATGTACTGAATAACAGTCACATTGTATTTCCTACAGTCATCCAAGAACTGGGAGGCAGAGAATTTACGTCTCAAAACAACAGTGATACCTAAAAATAAAGGGATACAAAATTCAGCAAGAACTTAGTGAGACAAAGAACAAGTGACACAAAGTTTTGAACTTTAGGACTTTGAAACACAAACAGTGGAAATCAGAGCCAAATTGCCTCTCAGTCAAGGTCCTGAGATTATAGCTGCCTATTCAACCTTTATTAACCTCGGTATCATCATCAGAATGCAAACTCCATCTAGGCAATTGTGGAAGAGCTTTAATCATTTATATGCATTAAGTGTATAAATGCATTTCTTTAGTGTGTATCTGTTTACAGAGTGGGAAAGTATTGAATCCTTCATGCAAATTGTTTACCAGATCTGTGTGTTCTGTCCCTGTCTATCAGACAGTCAAAGACATGTGAAACTCACACATAGAAGCCCAATTGTTACACTTTCAACCCCCAATCCACTCCTTGTCTTTGTACTGAAAATCATATCCCTTTTTCCTGCTTCACTATTCAGAGAGCAATGAACCTGCCACCAGCTTGTATTCACTCATTCATTCACTATGCTTTGTTCACTCTGCGTGCGAATAAAGCTACTTTTGTAAAAAGAACTGAGACTTCAGCTGCTTTTGTCCGTCAGTGAAGCCGTTCCCATAGCCGATCCAACTAAAACAGAATATTTTGTCTAACAGCAATCATGTTTTGTGGTTTCATGATACTTTTGATCGCGCAATTATAGGTTATTGTTATATGCTTTACCTTTATCTATGGCTCCACAGAGTCCCATCAGAAAGCCGGCACTGTGGTAGAGGGGCAGGTATATGTAGATGACATCGTCTGAGCGTACGCCAGCAATAGACTGAAGAAACGATGCCATCCATATCCTGTGATGGTTAATTACAGCTGCTTTGGGAAGCCCTACAATATAGAATTACCATTATAAATCGAGGTAAGATGTCTATTGTCCTACCTCTGAACAAATCACATGATGTAGTTCAAGGCCAAGGAGAAAAAGGTGCATAACAATGGGTTAGTCTAATATAGGGCTGAGCGATATATTGTATAATATTGATATTGTGATACGAGACTAGATATTGTCAGGGAGTTTGGTTATCGTTATATTGTAAAATAACTTAAACGTTATTTCTCCCTGGTTTTAAAGGCTGCCTTACAGTAAAGTGATACAATTTTCTGAACTTATTAGCTGGTAAAATGAACAATGATTGGCTTTACCTGCTCATCATATCCACAATACTTATTACCATTTACACATTACTGATTACTAATGCTCATTACTAATTTTCTAAATTTTGTTGTGTGTAAATATCTTATGAAAGCACAAATACTCATCCCCAAAATATCGATATGAAGGTATTCAGTCTAGAATATTGTGATATTTGATTTTGTCAATATCGCCCAGCCCTACTCTGTCAGATCTCCAACGATGCAAATCAGAGATGCAGGTCAGAAGGGAGGGTCACCTGTGGTTCCTGAGGTGTAGATGTACAGAGCGGGACTCTTCAGATGAACGTTGGCCCTGAGCTGAGGGGACAGAGGCTGGTCTGACGCCTGCCGGATCTTGTCAGAGAGACTTTCCATGCCCTCTGCGTCACAGTCCTCGCTAAGGATGAACACCCGGACCCCCTGCTGCTGCAGGGCGGGCAGCACCTCCTCTACAGCACCCCGCAACTCTGAGAGAGACGGGCAGAGAGAGCGAGCCACAGGTTCAGGGAGGACAAATCAGAACAATGAGGAAGCAAGAGGGAGACAGATAAGGAGCTACCTGGGAAAGATTGGGAGAAATTAAATGTATTATCTTTACAGGTCCCATATTCAGTTTTCTGGATTTTGTTTTCAAATATAATATGGCACAGGATTAGAATAATACCCTTTATGATGTTTTCAAATAAATTGTTTTCTTAAAGGGGTAAATTTCAAAGTTCAAATGCTGCAAACTGGCCTGACTGGAAGGACTATAGCAATATGTTAGTGAAAGGAGCCTCATATAATAAAAAGGCAAAGTTGACAAAGTACAAATGAACTGGCATTAGAAACTGAGCATGCAATCAAAATGCAGCTTACAGGGAAAATCTAGAAATGACTCAAGTGACATGTATTTGACCACAAGCCAATGCAAGCCAATGCATTTCATATACTGTATTAATCTCATCCCAGTCACTTTGTCTTTTGCACTCCCGTTTTCTCCCAGCTTACCAGCACCAGCCACGAGGAACTTTGCCTCACAGCAGGAGAAACAGTGCAGCAAGGATTTGGATCTGATATTGTAGTTGAGGAGAGCAGCTGTGCAGCCCAGCTTGGCCAGACCGAGCCACATCCACACATACAGAGGCTCGTTGCCCAAGAAGAGGGCCACAGTGTCTCCTTCCTTCAGCTGGGCATGTGTCGACAGAGCCCGGGCCACTTTGTTGCTTTCATTGTCGGCTTCTCTGTAAGTGTACGAGCTCTTCTCAAAAACAATGAACGGTTTGTGTGGATGCCTCGCCACTTTGTCGAGGAAACAGTCCAAAATGCTGTGGAAGAGTTTGGTGTATCTGGTCATGCGAAAAGCGATGTGAAGTGCAGTGATCGCGTAACTTATGTCTTTAAAAAAATAAGGATTCCGTATGTAAAGTAATAATGGCAAAATTGCCAAACCTGTAAGAGCGGTATATAGAAAATATGCACTCATATTGTATTCTGGACAAAAGATTCAGTCCTACCGGCTTCGGTCCTGAAAACTTCAACTATTCAGTAACCGCTTCGTGAACTATGAGCCTTTTCTCCACAGCAACTACATCAGCCAATATCTGTTCTTGGGTGGTAACATGATTTATTTCCTATGTTGTGCTCGTCTGTCCAAAGACCTTTTGTGACACTCTAATGCTTTTTACTGCTTCTTTTCTATCATTTTATGGTTTATAGCTTTGTTTTATTATTATGGTGCCTTTCCACGAATGGAGTTGAATTTATGTCCCACCTTTTGAGGAGTGATTTAAAGCAAAATAGTAAAAAATATATATTTCTATGTGAAAAGTGAAATTAATTACCATGGTATTTCAAATATTTATCTGTAAATTAGTCTTTAAATTAACACGTAGTACGTTTTTAAATACAAAATATAAATATTAAATACAAAACATAAATATGAAAACTAATCCTTGCAAATGCAATAGGGTCCTCCGCACCATCAGTGATCAGGCCCTAAATATCTGGAAATTGTTAACATGTTTGTTTACATGTTAATAGGTTGGATTTAACATTAGTTAATGTGTTAGTAGGCAGTTAACAATATGTCAGTTAATGATAATATTTGTTTGCAAACACTCTGGAAAAGTGTTATTAACATGTTTGTATACATGTTAATAGGTCTGCTTGTTGCTGTTAGCAAATGCTTACAAAAGCCCTAGTAATACATTGTAAATGACTAAATGTATGTATTAATGTTAACAAGCAGACCTATTCACATGTATATAAACGTGTTAATAACCCTTTTCCGGAGTGTTTGCAAATGAAAGTTATCATTTACTAACACATTGATATTATTACATTAACATATTGTATATATATATGTGTATACACACACATATATATATATATATATATATATATATATATATATATATATATATATATATATATATATAATCTTATTATTATTAACATCGCTATTATTACATTAATATCGAAATTCATATTTGTTTAAAAATAACACAGCAATAGTAAGTGTTCTGATAAAAGAGTTAGTAAATGCAGTTTCATGTGCATAAAATGTGTTAAAGTGCATTATTTGTTCAACCCTGTTACTCATTGCAACCCTGTTAAGCAAAGTTTAACCCTGTTACTCATTTTTAATGAAAATAGTATTTTACACACAGACTTTACAGTTATGCTTACTATAATAACAATGTAATAACTTGATCATTAAGTTAAAATGATAAGTATTCACCAATTGGTAATATTTTCTTTTTTTTAATCAAAAATAACTTACTGAAGTCTTTAGCATACAATGAAAAGTGACAAAACACAGGGAAATTTGTTGGTTGTAACTTATATTGAGAGATTTAAAGGGACTACATTCAGCATATATATTAATTATATCTAGAAAACAGAAAAATATGTTGCAATAGAACTTTAAATGTTATTCAGAAACTTACTTAAATATTGGTAACAGGGTTGCAAAAACGGTGCGCATGTCAGGAAAATAAAATACTTTGTTTGATGACCTGAGGTGGGCAAATAATATTTTCTGAAGGTTAAACATCTTCTTTCATTATGACTTTATTGAAATAAACCTAAAAACAAAGTTTGTTTTTTGAAAATTTCAACTCCATTCGTATGTGGCCCCCTCTCTCAAGAAAGTTACACTTTGACAAAAACCATTAATCTGCCCTGCTGCCTAAAACCATCCTTTCATTTATTAGCCTGTGCATTGCAATAACAATGAAAAACAGGCTTGCTGAACTTTAGAAACAGCATCAAATCAAAGATTAACCTCATGTCTCTCTCTCTGGTTTTAATCTAAAACAGCAAACAGACACCATAAAAGAATAATCCACCTTTGTCCTGCATCAGGAAGGTCGAGACACAATACTTGTTACACTCGTTATCCTCCAATATGGACTCTTCTGAGATTATGGTGTTACACTGTTAGTCTTATCTCTCTCTGTTGTCCCTTCCAGTCCAACATGGCACCCAGCAGCATGGTAGAGGAGGTGGAATGTAGATCACATCCTGTGAAAAGTCTCTGATGCCTTCTATGCTTCTTTCAAGGCTAAGGCAAATAACCTGTTTGGTTGAAAGGCGTTGTGTGTAAATTAGTACCTGAATGTTTTTTTTGTTGTTGTATTACTTCTATTAAAGTGACTTTTTACATGCAAGGAAGCCCTGCCCCTGTTCCTTCTAGTTGCTCTGCCATTTTTGGGTCCCTAAACTACCTTTGAGTCGGCAAATAACACAGAAATCCAAGTTATTCCAGATCATTATTTGACTGCATACATAAATATGGTTTATAGTTGTGGTCTGGGCATTTTGACAACCTGTTGTGTGAAGTACAGATGTACAGTGTTGGGTTACTGATGGCAAATTTAACCCTGCGCTGAGGTGACAGACGGTCTGAGGCCTCCTGGATCTTGACAGAGAGACTTTAGTTTCCCTCAGTTTTACAATCCTGTCTGAGGATAAACACATGAACCAACACCGACTCTACAGCAGCGGTTCTCAACCTTTTTGGCTTGTGACCCGTTAAAACAAAGTGAAGCCTACTCGTGACCCCCCGTCACGTCACAGGTTGCATATGCAGAGTGGTGAAAAGGACTAATTATCAGAGGAGGCCTAGAGCCTTAAGAAAAAAAAATAAAAAATAGAGAAAAATCTGAAAAAATAGACATGACAATAAATTTGTATAGCAGAAATCGCAACCCCCCAAAATGAAATTCTTGAATGTTGAGAACCACTGCTCTACAGCACCATGTGGAAGACACAAAGAGAACTGGTAGGGAGTTCACAGAGGAAAAATAATTGAAAAAAATGGGGCAGTGAGAGGGAGACAGCTATGGAGAGATCCTGAGAACTGAAATATGTTCTCCTTCATTTTTCTTGCATCATAAAAAGCCAACATGCGACCAAGTGCGAATGAACTGGCATTTGAAATTGCCATATTATTGACTGAGTTGGACTCTATTTGTACAAGCATGTTAGTCCTGTGTGCCTGCAGCAGCGATGAGGACTTTGGTCCCCGACAAGAGACGCGTGGCAGCAGAGACCTGGATCATAATGCAGTTGGGCTTAGCGGCAGCACAGGACAGTTTAGAAAAGCCCAGCTTGATTTTGTCATGATCTGCTCTCTGTCATGATCTGCTCCTCGGTTTTGCTCCTCGGTTTCCTGGTCGGCCACTCCTTCTACCCCCCAGTCCTGTCATCCTCCAGACTTCCACCAGATGTCCTCGGACTTTCCCTCCTCCTGCACACACACACCTGTCTTCCATCAGCCCATTAGCCCTGTAACTTTGTTCCCCCTTCCCCTGCCTGCTTTCAGCCAATCAGCTCCCGGACTCATTCCCATCCAGCCAGCTGTTCTTTATTCTCGTTAGTCCCAGTGTGTGTATATATTGTCTGTGTTCCGCTGGAGCGGGGGTCAGTTCGTCTGTTTAGTTTTCTGTTTTGCTACTTACTTTGTTATGAGCTCTGTTTTCATGTGTTTTTGCCTTTTGGTTTACCGGTTGTTTGCTGTACGACTGCCTCAGTTCTGTAATTAAAGCTTCTTGCTTCAGCAAAGCTCTCTGTCTCCCGGCTTGCATTTGGGTCCAGTCCCTGAGTTTACGTACGTGACCGATTTAGATATTTGGTCCCTGTAAAAAGAGCCACAGTGTCCTCACGTTTCAGCCCAGCATGCTACCTCAAAGCTCTGGACAATTTGTTAGTGTGCTGGTCCTCATCCTGGAAGCTGTACACTTCACTCTGAAAGGTGATGAACTTATTTTTGTCAGGCTGGGTTGCCTTCAGATCCAAGAAACAATCCAGTAAGGTTTAGCAAATTTTTCTCTTCCTGAATTCTGCTTTTTGGATCTCTCTCTTGACAAATTTGTGGATGTGCATGGCATGCAATCATGATTATTGATGTAATGAAAGAATAGAGGATACTGAGTAGTTTACTTCAGGCCCAGTCTGAAACCGGTCTTACCAAAAGCTGAACTACAGCAGAGTGGAGATCAAACTTTTTATTTTATCATTGGAAACATTAGATATGCCTTCCATGTTAAAGTTAAAGTTCATTTATTTATATAGCCCTTCATCAAAAGCATGTCTTAATGGACTTTACAAAGAAAGCCTAACTAGGTCTAACTGATCAAACATAGAACAGGATGATGATGATGAGTAAGCCTTCATGTCTATACACAGTAAATGTACACAGTAAAAAGCAAAAAGCTGTCAGGCTGTCAAATCCTGATTAAGCAACACAGCCCTGTGGCTGTCACCACCCTGTGGCTTTAAACAGGAGGATTCTCTTGATGTTGTGGTAGAAATACATGTGCAAAATATTTGTTGTTTTACATTAAGATAATTACTTTACTTTCTATGAAAGTAATTTGCATTTACCATACATTGACACATAAATATGAATCATATTTGGTCCCTTTCTACAAAACTGCCTAACATGTAAAGAGTAACATAGATAAATCCTTACAAAATTCTTTTAAACTTGTTACACTTTTGATTCCCATATATTGCTTTATACAAACACAATATTATGCTATTTTGCCTGCATTTTCTATTACTACACATGCACAGTATGATCAATATGAAAAAGATCAGTTCAGTCCCTGAGCTGGATGTTCATCAGTAACAACAGATGTATCTATATGGCTAGACTGATCGGCCAACGCACAGTTATTGAATATCAAGAGCAGGCCTCCTCATAGTTTCATGGTTCCTGAAGTGATGGAGCCGTAGATCTGAGCCGTCACTGGCATGTAACTCTTCTCACGGTCATCAAGGATGTAGAGCGGGTCCTGGACGCAGCCGGGGTCGAAACCTTCCTCCACTAACTTCACCTTCATCTGCTTGAACGTCCCAGTCACCTCCACTGCATTCTAAAGGAGAGGAAAGTGCACACACACACACACACACACACACACGTACAACAACAGGTTTGACATCTCATCATCTGCTTTTGTTTCTATCAGAGGCGTGACCAAGTCAACTTTGCTCAACTCCCAAGTCTCAAGGCAAGCTCCAAGTCTAAATGTAGATTACCAAGTCAAGTCCAAGTCATTAATGTCAAGGCTCAAGTCTAAATGTAGAAGTCAAGTCAGAACAAATCAAGAGTCCAGTATCAATTTAATATCTTAAAGAAAACTAAATATCTAGGAGTTTTCAATGCAATATCATTTTCTATAATCAGTTTAAACTTCAGTAGATTCAATTCCATACAAATTCAGAAAACAGAATTTAAATTCAGTCGTCTGGTGGAACAAATCTCATCTCTTTCAAGTCATCAAAGTCAAAGTCAAGTTCCAAGTCACCAGAACCCAAGCCAAGTCTCAAGCAATTAAAATTCTGACTCAAGTCTGACTTGAGTCCAAGTCATGTGACTCGAGTCCCTGCCTCTGGTTTCTATGCAGCAAACACACAGGCCAAAAATGCGCTGTATATCAATTCTAAATGCTTAAAATCATGAGAAATTACCTGTATCCTTATAAAGCGAGGCCGGGCGTACGACGGAAGGTAGCTGACCACATGGCTGTATATGTTGCTTCCATCAAACTGGGCGTCTTCTTTTATAGTGACAGCTGCCATCCCTATCCTCCCCTCATGCCCTAGAAGGATAAAAAGCCAACATTTAAGAGCCAAACAAACAAAGAAGCAAATTCATTACCAAATAAAAGTTTCTCTTCGTCGTTCTGATACTTTGAATTCCAAATATAAACCATCAAACATACTACAAAGTACAATGTAGAGAGGAAATGTCCATTACCTGGTACTTGGACTCCATAAACATTGGCCTCTTTGACACAATCACAAATCGTGAGGATGTCAGCTACTTCGGTCGTGGCTACGTTCTCACCTTTCCACCTGTGGGTTCAAACAAGTTACCAATTTATATGTACATGTGTATTTGGACTTAGGGCAAAAGTAAACTTTCCAGGTCCTCATTAGGCTCATGCAGAGAGGAAACAGGGGACATGTTGTTCCATTTGCCCAATAAAAGCACATGTCTGGGGAATAAAGTGCAAGTTTTGACAATTTCTCTAGTGCATCACCTCTTTAAAGGAGAATTCAACCAAAATTGGCTTAAAATGATATTATTCTGCAAAGTAGACATTTTCATACATTTTCTTAAGAGTAGTAGTAGTTTTATGAAACTTTAGTAGCTCTCAAGGTAAGAAAAATCCAATTATATTACGTAAGAGTTGTACTGCCTAAGATGGTTGAAAAAAATGGTATTTAATTTCCTTCATCTTTCATTTTTATGAGGGGGAGTCACACGTGATTATTGATTGAACACCTAGTATTATGAAAAAAGGTACTAGAACATGACTGTGCATACAATTTTCACAATCCCAGCCAATGCAACTCCTTGGACTCCTGGATTGCAATTTCCTCTACCTTAAGAATAAATATTCTCGTTTATCTTGTGTAAATGTTAGGAGGACTATAAAACGAAACTCATTTCCGTTCAAGCAAGCATGAGTTGACAAAATAAGTGTCCAATTAATTAAACTGTTATTTTTTGGTTTGTCTCAAATGAATCCGGTAAAAAAACAGGAAGCTCAAATTGTCACTCTTCTGATCTGCAGTTCCAGCAATCGGCTTTTGAAATCAGAATGTCGCAGTGCTAAAGCCAAGGAGGTTCACTGTGTTTACTGGACAGACTGCTTCAAAACTTCTCTCAGAGCCCAAGTCATGCTCTTCAAGGAGGTTTATTGTTCTGCTGATCGATTGCACTGGTCAACCCCACTGCCTGTCGCTGCATTTCATTGTCTAAGTACTCTGTGCAGTGACAATAAAGTTGAATCTAATCTAATTTAATATAGTGTGTGAAGTGTTTAGGTATATTTAGACATCGTCCCGTATGGAAACTTGTCCCTACATTCGAACAGGATAATGCAGATATTTGTTGTAAAACAACATATTTCGGTTTTCTTGAGTTGACAATACAACATTTATCCCCTTTGTTGGAAAGCAGTATCTATTAGATTCCCTTCTAAAATAGAAAAAGCTTTAAATTGTATTTTATTACTGATTTTTGGATCCTTATTGGTCACTGACCCATAGATGGCATAATTTTCAGGTTTTCAGATATCACTGACCAGAGAAGGCCCAGGTTTCTAGTTTTGGGAAAGAGAAAAATAATGTAATATATTTCTAATAGAGCACTGTTCTCCTTCAACCGCTTTCCCCCCAGTTTGGATTTGGCCTTTCAGTCTTTTTAACAGTAGAAAGGTAAGAGAAAGGCAGTAATTTCAGAGCTTGTGAGTTCATGTTGTTTTATTCACCATTAGTTTTGGTCTTGCATTTATGGTTGGAGGATATGGCCAAAATTGCTACATAAAAATGGAAAAAAACAATTATTACTATAAAACTATAAAAACAGTGGATTTCAAAAGCAAAACAGTAATACAACATGTACCTAAATGTGTCTCCTACACGATCCTGAAAGTAAATGAAGTTGTCTTTGTCGATCCTCAGCAGGTCTCCGCTGTTGAAGTACAGATCTCCTTTCTTGAGAACGTCTCGCAGTCTTTTCTTCTCCGTTTGCCATTCGTTTTGTGCGTAGCCGACAAAAGGAGCAACTTCTGTGATCTTCGATACCAACAGTCCCGTCTCACCTTCAAGAAAGAGGAGAAAGGAGACACGTCTGTTACACTGTTCCTACATTATTCTATTAATGCCATACTGTATTAATACTATACTGTGCTCAGAGAGACAGCTGAGGAAGTTTCCCTCACCTTTGGGTGACTCTATGCAGAGGCCATTTGCATCTCTAACCGGTTCATCTCTCTCTGTGTCATATTTAATAAGAGTGTAGGGAAACAGCTTCTACAGGAGGAAACAGCACATTACAGTATATTGCATTATGTGCTCAATACCTCTTTATACCAGCAGCAGATTAAAACATTATCATTCCATAATACAGTTGACCTTAATTTATCTGAAAGTCAGACTCAGATAGAACTGGCCAGTTAACATAAAAGGTGTCATTGTGTAATGAAGAAAATATTGGCAATTCTATTAATTAAGTAGCTATAATTGTTAGATGGTGATTTCTTTGTTGATACATATCACAATAATGAAGGATGTTTTGGGATGAGCTCTAATGACTCAAAATAGAATATTTAGATAGCTTTGAACTGCTTCAACCAATCATAAATAAGTCTTAAAAAGTTTCACAATAGAGGCATAAATGTTTTTCTGGACTGAGCTCATTCTTACCCGATGGAAGAAGTTGACTCGTCCAATAGCTCCAATTTTCCCTGCGTAGTTGACAAATCCCACATTTCCCTCAGTGGAGGCATAAAACTCTCGGACCTCAATTTCCCCGAAGCGATTGAGAAACTCCCTCCATATCTCCGCTCTGACACCGTTGCCAATGGCCAGTCTTACTTTGTGGTCCTTGTCATTTTCTCTCTGCATTGTCATGTAAAAAGAATAAAAAGAAACTGATCAAGCATTTTGCAAATATTAAGTAAATGAATGACTGCATATCTGATCAATTCAAGTCTGAATTTACTAGAAACAGATAACTGTAAATACTTCATATCAAAGAATTGGGGAATCATTATTGTCAAAATGCAAAGGTTAAAAAACAAGGATGGGCAACTTTAATGGTGATGGGGCCAAAAAACTCCTATGGTCACTTTGCTTTAAAACACATACAGTATAATGCCATACCCTTTAATGGGGCTGTAATGAACAGACAGTCCCCTAAGTCAGTTGGAGGGCTGGTTGGCAGGTTGCCTATTAGCAGAAGGGATGCTGGTCTGATTCCCGGAACCAAAACGCCCCAAAAAAAGTGACCCATGACGCCTAATCCCCATGTATGTGTAGCAACCTGGTCTAAGGCACTAAAAATAAACCCACACTAGCAAAACCACTGATACAACCACTGTTAATAATACTTGTCCTGACATCAACCATACAAACATACGTGTATGCCCATCACTCGAATAAATGTGACCCTAAAGTCATACACTCGTACATTCTATCACAGAGGGCGATCTGGTTGCCAAGCCACTTGATATGGTATTCCTGAGTAAAGGCCAGCGTCTATTCCTAGAGAAGACCAGATACAGACAAACCCATCTCCTGTAACTGGTGGAGAGTCACGCGGAAATCTGAGACTACACTCCACGTGATTCTGGTAGATACTGTTTCAATGGCCATAGACAGAATATTTTCCCTACTCCCAAAAACGCCCCACCCAGCCTTCATAAGATCTCAAATGTATGCTATCATGATTCTGACATATAAAGAATGTCCATTTATTATATCAACAATTTGCGCCGAGCAATAATGTCTGAAGCTTTTCCAACCCTTTCAAACACCTACATTTTATAACACTGAGGGCTGGAACCTGATAGTCGAGATTTTAACGATTTCTATTTCAGTAAGCCAGCTGTGCTGCGCAGTGAGGATGTACAGATTTGGAAAGTAGATCTGTCTAAATGGCAGCCTGCTGCAGGCTGGTCACAGTATTCTGCTTCTGCAGCTGTTTTGAGCAAACGCATGGGTAAGATGGCAGAGAGGAAGCACAGCGTCCACAGTGCCGCGCCAGAGATCCTGAGTGGGCAACAAATGCTGGAAGACATTTACTGTATATTCAAGCATTCACTTTGATAATTGGAAAACCTGACGTTTCTGAGCACTGCTGCTGCTGAAAATGTATTTTATGTATTTTAGTTGCTCTTCACTGTCTGTTCTATACTGTGTACTGTCTGTGTTATATTGTGTACTGTCTGTTTTATACTGTGCACTGTTTGTTTTATACTGTGCACTGTCTGTTTTTATTGTGTTGCCAGATTGCTGAAGACAAATTTCCATTTTATGTAAATTTAATGGACAATAAAGTTTATCTTATCTTATCTTATCTCATCTTATCTTATCTTATCTTATCTTTCAGTAAATAGATAATTGGTAAATTGATAACCCTTATGTCTGTTTATTTGTTTTTATATGGTATGGTATGGTATGGTATGGTATTAAGTCTTTTTTATAAGCCACATCAAAGACAATTTGCTGTCATGCTTGTGATAGACAATAAAGCTTTCTGAATCTGAATCTAATAACTAGGGCTAGACCGATATATCAGGGCCAATATTGTCCTTTTATTAAATATGGGATATGGGATAGTAGTCCACTAACAGTAGGATGGAGGTTCCTCCCTGACCACAGCTGACCAAACCTGCAACATTTTATTTTCTTTGCACATTTTATTCATTCATTTAATTGTTCAATTGTGTTTTTGTACATTGATTCTTCATTTAAAAGGTAGCAAAGTATCCCAGAGTTCCCTCTGAATGTGTGTGATGGGTCACCCTGCCTAGAGGAGCTGCTAACCCTAAAACAAGATTCATTAGTTTGGGTTTTGATGGACAGTTTTAAGGGTCACATGGTCTAAATGCTGTTTCAGAAGTTCTTCCATGAAAAAACGTGTCAGGGAAACAGTGGATATTTGCCATTTTTGGCATTAAAATGGAAAAATTTAAAGATAAAGGCTATCAGTTATTTCAACCTAAAATATCTGTATTAGCGGTATCAGCCTTCAAAAGCCAATATCAGTCAGCCATAAGAGATATTATTCCTAATTAGAATAATGTTAAAATGATACAAATGTGATGCTGCTTAGTTTCTAGTCTTACAGTAAACAGTTTTGAATGGTTAAAGAAGAAGATATGAAAAGTTGTGATTGGTAATGACATGAATGTGGTGATGCTCTTTACCTTGGGTGTGTTGCAGAGGTAACGCAGAACTTCTCCTATGTACTGCACAACTGTCACATTGTGTTTCCTGCAGTCGTCCCAGAACTGAGAGGCAGAGAACTTCTTCTTCAGAATGATAGTTGAGCCTTCAATGTCAGAGAGCACAAATGAAAGAAAATTGATTATAGGCTGCACAATATCAAAATGTGTTGGTGCCAGAGATGGATTAAATTTCCTTTTCATTGCGTTTAATTCAGCAAGTGGATTGTTTTGGGGGGATTTTTTCAACATTTGAAAGATGAAAATCCTCTGTTGTAAAAGCTTATATCCAATCTACTAAGAGTTTCATTCCAAAATGAGATATCCATCATTTGAAAACAAAACAAACTAGTACTCTTACAAAATTATTTATTATGTATTCCCACTGAAATCATAAGTCATCTAAGTACCTTTCCTTATTAACGAAAAAAGTTATATTTTTAAGGATATTCACCTGCGTTTTTGAACAATTGGCTCATGAATTTCAGGCATAGTCTAAACACACATTCTCTGAAATGCTTTCTACTGTCTATTTAAACACTGTTTAAACCACTGATTTCAACTTATTACTTACAGTAAATATCAACAAAGACATTTCAACAATTACCTACAACAGAGTCACTTTTACAACACTGACATTTTTCTCATTACGTTAGTTTTGGTAGACTGGTTGCATCAGATTGTTTGAGGCATGGATAAACAAAGCTTTACTGTATAAGGCTTGAAATATTTGTCAAATTCTTGTATTTAGTCTCATGTCAAAATAATGACTACAGCACGCTGTTTAAATGAATGTACAGCAGCAATAGGACAGGGATTGTTTTGTTTTGGGTGCAGTATTGAATATCCCTTAATACGTGTGTGACACGGCCCTCTTTCCCTGACAAATAATGGCGTGAACTTTAGCCTATTTAGAGAAAGCGTTTAGAAAGTAGAGGTGGTCCAGTCTTGGTGATCTGGCTCTGTTCAGATTACAGGTTTACAGCGACAAAAGGTTCTTTCATTAGTTTTCCTCGGGGGGAGGCGGAGGGCAAGGCAGACACTTCAAAACCAGGGGAAGGAGGGAGCAGAGGCGTCACTTCTGTGTGGCGCGAGCCCAAGTCTGTTTACAACTTTGCAGCAATAACTGCAGGGTGGAGTTATGTGCGAGAACCTAATCGTATTAAGGTCTTGTAACAGGGTGCTGCTTTGATGGACCCGCATACTCAGTTCATATTCGGTCATTTCATAAAGCCTGATCTGTGTGACCTCACAACTGTTTATTAGCACATGAGCGGATTCATTCTGTCTGCAAGGAATCTCACATGCCCCTCACAAATTCTTATGTGATTTTGCTCTAGAAATACCACCTGGTTTTGAGGTGCTTTCTGTCTCAACTGTCTCACCTGTCTCAATGGAGCCAATAAAGCCTATGATGAATCCAGCTGTGTGGTAGAGAGGCAAGTTGAGATAGATGACATCACCGGACGTAACGCCATTGGAAGATAAAACAGCCAGAGCTACAAAGAGACGGGTCTGGTTGACCACAGCTGCCTTAGGGAGACCTGTAATGAAATACAGACACAAACAGCTCAAACCTTGAAATCTGGAGCAGGTAGGGATGGGACGATATGCTTTTCTCACGATACGATTTGATACGCGATGTGGGGATCACGATTCGATGCAACCACAATGTAATATAGAAAAGTTTAGTGTCAACAAAGTATGACTGTGCAGAATTATGTTTATTTCTGACCCAAAAATCTTTCTAGCAATGGCATTAGCTTGCTAGAATGTAAACAACAATTTAAAAATGTCATTACAAAGTGCAAATACTATCATTTTGATGAAGAGCTTGTGAAACCATGATGGGCAAGCCGTCTCATTTGTGATTACAACAGCAGAATAAAATGGAGCTAATGTCGGGATTAATTTTTTTGCCCCACAAAACATATTGTCACATTTTGTATTGCGATAAATAGAGTTTCGATATATATCGTCCCATCCCTGGGAGAAGGCTTGTAATACTTGAATGCAGGTTATCGTGTCACACTGAAAATAGGTATGGTAACAGTTAAAGTCCTCACAAAAATAACTTTTCCCCCACAATTTCCACTCACCACCCCCGACTGCATGAGGGAGGGCCATCGGACACACACACACACACACACACACACACACACAACTACAGACTGTTGACTCTCTCCCCTCCCTCTCCAGTACAGCCTCCTGATTTGCTCCTCAAAGTGTATCTCCCACCCTTCTCCGCCCGCTCAAATACCTGTAGTTCCAGAGGTGTAAATGTAGACACCAGGGCTTTTGAGTGTGATGTGCGATCTGAGAGATCGAGGGAGCGGGGCGTCGGAGGCCTGTTCCACTTTATCGGAGAAGCTCTCGATTCCAGGTGTGTCACACTCCTTGGCCATCAAGTAGATGCTGACGCCCTGCTCTCTCAGTGAGGGAAGAACATCTTCCACTGCTTCCTTCAGCTCTGAGAAAAGGGACACATTGCTATTGCTGAAAGTATTTCATGTATAGTGTTGTATTGGATCAGTTGGTTAATTTTTAGATTATCCATTTATTATTCCATGCCTTATTAGTTTATGATAATATTTTGTGCTTGAAAAGTTTGATTCATGGCCAATTCCAGTGCTTGACTGATATATTCTTTGAGTGTTTGGGAATCAGTGCAACTCTGTTCAGTATAAGATTTGTGGAGTAGCTGAGAATTTTGAGTAAGATTTTGAATAAAAGTTTGAGATATGTGTTGAGCAGCTCTGTAGCTTTAATGTCATATGGAATCTTCTGTTTGTATCATTTATACAGATCCCACCCCCTGATGAAGTTAAAGGGAATGTGCTGCTGAAATGAATATCTTCTTGTGGAATCTGCCTTCGCCCTAATTTCAGTGGCTCATGTCCTAATGCTGAATGTTCCTCCTACACTCCAGCCCACTCCGAATAGATCAAACCTAAAACAACCATACTCAGTGGATAATGTTACTAGGGTTAGACTGATATATTGGTTTGCTGATATATTGGGCCGATGTTGGCCATTTATTACATGGCATACTCAATTCTGATTGGCTAATCAATGCACTGTTTCACATCTAACATACATATCACTTTGCGGCTTTTACTTCAGACACTCAGCTAACTGAGGTCACAAACATGGAAGATTTTTCCAATAAAACTATAAAATGTATTCAGAGAGCACAAAACTTTTACTTGCTAGTTAGAGACTGCTCTGCAATCTTACTGGATACATTTTCATGGTTACAGTTCTGCTACAGTGTAACTCATGGGTGCTAGCTACAGATGTTGCTACGGTTACAGTCCTGCTACAGTGTAAGTCATCATGGATGCTAGCTACAGATGTTTCTGTGGTCACACTCCTACTGACCTATTTTTTGGCAGAAGCTTGATATTTACTTTAGCTGCAATAAAAATAATTTTGGATCAATATTTCATGTCAACTGTTTAATGTCTTCACCCTGGCAGGTCTTAATTATACACCATTTCTTTCCTATTAAATACCAAACATCAGCCAGTCATATTCCGCCCTGATCAGGGCTCCATTTAAAAAAAAAAAAAAAAAAGCAATTAAATGTTATTTTCTTTCATACATTTGATCTATTCATCTAATTGTTCTCTTACGTTTCAATTTTTACATTTATTCCTGCCTGAAAGAACTGCTAATCCTTAAAGAACTGCTAATCCTTAAAGAATTTCATTACTCTGTGATGCAGTGTTGATTGTTGTCCCATGATGGTCTAAATGCTGCTCAGAGGCTTTTCCACCCGGCCAACATTACATTTCAAACACTGACTACTTGTAACTGTTTGGCATGATGGTTCAATTTAAATCATTCACACTAAACTTAAGTCTAAAAGTATATGGTATCGGCCTTCAAAACCCGTATCAGTCGAACCCTAGCTGAATACTGTGGCTGAAGTCAACTAAGTCGAGGCTGGTCAGGGCATTTCCCATGCAAAGCTGCTACAACTTTCAAAGTAAACTATAGGTAAAGGCATTTCCCACAAGAATAACCACCTCTAATATAGGCTACAGAAACTGAATAAGCATGCTTTGTGTTTTTGTACAATGAACGACGTTTGGAGGCTGTAGCCTAATCTTCCACCAGCGCCTCAACATTTTCCATTTGAGAAAGGCTCCATGCAGACCGATGTGACAGATACCTGAGGCTGCAATCAACACTTTAGCTTTGCAGCAATTAAAGCAGTGCAGCAGAGACTTGGAGCGGATGTTGTGATTGAGCAGAGCCACGGGGGAGCCTAGTTTAGCCAAGGCCAGCCAGGTAAACATGAACGCGGGTTCGTTGCCCATGAAAAGTGCAACCGTGTCCCCAGCTTTATACTGAGGGTGAGCCCGCAGAGCATTGGCAACTTTGTTACTCCTCTTGTCCGTGTCGCTGTACGAGTAGCTTTCATTTTCAAACACGACGAACAGCTTGTCGGGATGCGCAGCGGTCTGCTCCAAGAAACGGTCCAAAGCAAGAAATAAAGGTTTCCTTCTTCGCCGAGATACAAACGTCCCAAACATCCGTAGCAGATCTCGTAGATAGAGGATATCCATCCAAACATACGGGAAAAAAGTTTTGACTGCGAATGGTATGATGACCAAAGTTGCTAAAAATATAGAAACAATGAACATCTTGACTCTGGTGTGTTGTTTTTAAGATGAGTCCTGCTAAAATTTTCAAACGCCTGCAGCAAAATGCCGAATGTTTCAAATTCATCCATATGTTTTTTTCTTCCGATGGGGCGGGGCATTGAGGTGTGGGCATCTTATTGTACAAGCTGCAGTTGTAGTCAGCAGAGGGAGCAGACATACCAGTTAACTACTTCAACTATTAGTTATACATTAAGCAAGGGACGCCCAAATGTTTTTCAATGTCAGGACCCCCCAAACAGATCCACATTAGGTGACAGACCCCGGTAAGATGATATAGTTTTAGTTGGTCGACATCCATCATATAGGTGGTCAAATCCCCTATAGGTGGGGAAGTAACTGTGGAGACCTACAGCCTACCTCTGATCCAAACAGACTATAACACTCTCACTGTCCTAACTTCAAATTAAATATGTAATTATTCTTTACTTGGGATCCCCCCCAGGACCTGTTCAAGGACCCCTTGTAAACCCTGGACTCCATTGTGTGAGTCTCTCTGCATTAGGCTACATATCTTTACTTTCTGCAAAGCTTTTAAGTAAAGTCATGTCAGTGACAAGTCAGTGTATATTGTGATTATGAATCGAGGCCATCGGCACGTCCGTTTCCTTCCTCAGAGCTGCTTGGATTAGCCATGGCTCTCAAAGTGTTAGGGTCCAAAGTGACACCCATGGCATTAAATAATTTAATGGCATGGGTGCCATGAGTGGCTCCGCTCATGTTTAAGATTAATTTTTATGGCAGCTCAGAATGATATCTTCTGTATAGCCTACTAATACTGGGTAACATCCACCGACAGAAAAACATAAAAAGGGAACTTCCCCCCCAAATGTATACATCAATCAGACATTAATTTGCAAACCATATGCAACAACACATTCTCCATGTCATCCAACTAAAAAATTCAGCTAATTCAATACAAGGTTCTACACAGAGCACACATCACCACTCACAAAATGTATCATATGGGCTTTACAGACAGCAACACCTGTACACACTGTCCAACTACAATAGACAACCACTTCCATGCATTCTGGCTCCGCACCCCAGTTAGGCTGTTTTGGTCAGAGGTCATGAGAAAGCTATCCGAGATCCTTAACCTCAGCATCCCCCTCTCCCCTTCCATCTCTCTGTTAGGCGACCTCTCCTCACTTACAATCCCACAACATCTCCAAACATTCATCTTAATTGCATTAACCGTGGCCAAGAAAACCATATTACTCAACTGGAAAGACAGAACAAAATTATCAATCAACCACTGGTTCAATCTGTTAACAGACCACTCAAACCTAGAAAAGCTCACCTCAACCCTAAAAGACAATATGAGCCCATTCCATAACACCTGGTCTCCTTTCCTGCAGTTCATTCAGAGCTGATTCCTCTCTACACCAACCCATTCAGATTTTTCCAACCCCAATACAATAACTCACAATGTGCATGCTCAACACTGCCCATCACAACTGGTCTCCGCCCTCCCTCCCCCACCGTTTGTCACGTCTTTGTGTTTTTGTTGTTGTTTTGTTAATGCTTTTGTTATCCACCTGTGATGAAACACCTTGTGCTGTCTTGTAATGTACTGTAATTTGTTGATAAATTTTCAATAAAAAATAAATAAAAAAAAACTTCCCCCCAAATGCTATGAGTATCCAGGGTCATGGTACTTTTAACAGAGACTAAAAATCTTATAAAACATATCTCTGGCAATTTCTGTAGCAAGGATTGTCATTTTCACATTTTACCAACAACCAACAACTACATAAAGAGCCCTTTATACAAAGACTAATAGTAGGCAAGAGATAATAACTTTAATTTCTGTTTCTGTGCATTGTTTGTCAAATAGTTGCCCCCATATGTGCCAGTATTTCATATACTGCTCTTCCTCAATTCCATTACTTTGCTGATGCCAGGACTAAAAAAATATGAAACGTTGATCTGTGATTACTTTCATCTTTCCTGTGAAAGTGATCATGCCTGTTAATCTGCTTGCCATGTGACAGAACCAACAGCCACCTGAACAGTGAATGCTAGTAAATTAATTGTGACAGTTTTACTGTCTAGGCTACTGTATATTGGTGTATATTGGTCATGACAGACAGTAGTGGCAGAGTTTAAAGTGGCAAATCCGCATAATGTGTTTTATTGATTTTTTCTGACATCTTTGATGCGCTCATTGCTGTGGTGTTTCTGCACTGCACTTCCCACCTGTCAATCAAACAGTGTGTCCAGGTCTGTGGTGTCTTTTTCCCTTGGATTTTCTGTTGAAGAAGTCTGAGATTCTGTAGGTGGCGCTCCTTTCTTTCTCTGTTCAGCCATGGTGGCTATGGCTGCTCATGCTAACTACCCAGTTCTTCTTCTGTTTATTCCAAACTGCTGTTGTTGCTGTAAAAACAGCAAAAAGCTTTCATGAACTGGGTATAGATTCAATCACCACTGTGTTATATTGGTCGACAATAGAGAATAGCAAAACAGACATTTGTTAATATGAAAATGTTGTGGACTATTTCTTTAAGGAGAAGGATCTTTCATGGGACAGAAATTGTAAAAAAAATTATTATTTTCATGTTCTGTTAAAACAGTTTATTCAAACAGGTTTTGTAGACTACAGGGATGGTAAAATTTGAAAACCTACATTGTCTCTATCAGTGAGTCTCTTTATCACTGTCTATCAGTGTCAGTATATCAGTTTCGGTATCAGTACAGATGTCTATAAATAGCAGACACTTTCCCCCATAAGAAATGTGAAATGTGAAATTAATGCATCAACCAAAATTGTATTATATAATAATATAATATAAAATATTTATAATAACAATTATTTAGCTAATTTAGGTTCCATAAAAATAAAAATAAACGTGCCTTTCTCCTTGTGTTCACTGAACCACTAGATGATGCTTGGGAGCCGAAGACATTCCCAGTCCATATCCTTTGAACCCTGGGCATCAGCCAGTGATTTTTTTTTAGAGGGCAAGGTAATATCAGCGGTCACTGAGGTCATTGGGTTGTGAAACTCTGTCAGCACAGTCCAGTGAAGCATGTGGTGACACAGCCTGTGCTATCTCTTTGATTATGTCAACTCCTTTTTGCACCCTTCCAATCTAGTTTGTGTCCCTCCAAAAGCCGTCTGTCAGGGTATACTGCATTCCAAAGGGTCTAGCAAGCAATGATACACACACAGATAGAGACTTAATGGAAAAAAAGTCTATAGCAGCCCAGTCTCAGAAGCCTGTTTGTTTTTTACTTGTTGAAACCAATTCAGCCTATACTGTGGTCACAACAAGCAAACTGAACATGAAAGGACAGAAAGGTCTCCTCAAACGTCATATTGACACTTTTAATTTTGGTTTGATTACCTACATGCATGACTGAAATCAATAAATGAGATAAAGTGGCATTCATTTATATGTTTTTAGTGTATCATGCACTGTATTGAACAAAGTGTTTTCCAGTAACACTATTTTTTATAGTTTATCGTGAAATGCCAAAATGCCTTTAAACAGTTTAGGCTGTACTGTTATTACTGTGGCAAAACAAAAAAAAACGATTTCCTAAGTTTCTGTTCTGGTCACTCTGATAACATATCTTTATTATTTCATGCTAAAAGAAGCTGAACTACAGCAAAGCTACCCTCAAGAGTGTAGTTAGATAGTATATATAATTATAGTATAGTTTGATAAAGTTACTCAGAAAATGTAGTTCAAACTTTTCTGTAACAAATTATCTATATCTGCAATGTAATATAACAGCAATAATATACAATTAAGTCACATGGCTGCAAAACACAACTGAGTTTATTATGAAAATAGATACAAAAGGCTACTCAGGTGTAGTTTTACAAGCTTCCAGTTACTTCACATTGGCAGAAACTGAACTGCAGCAGAACTTCCCTCAAGAGAAAATATAATTGTCATCTGGCTTCATCACATGTACTTTCTGTTGGATGTAAACTTAAAATGAGTAAATAACAGGGTCTTTGAAGTATCTGATTTGTTCATTTTTAAACCAAAACTAGTTGGTAGTTGCAGTAGTTATGCCTCAAAATCCCCAAAAAGTACTAAACTACTAAAAACACTATCCAAATTTGAATTTAGCTGAACTAACACCAAGCAACTACAAAATTAGTTTAGTAGTGAAACTACTCCCCAACACTGGACATTAGCTATTCAAGAAACATACAATGGAAAACAGAAACTATCATGGAGACATTTCAGATGTTATCCTTGGGAACTTTAACGCTAGTAGCCCAGTTGATAAGAATTTGCTGGTGTAAGGGATTGAGTTTCAGAATGCATTTTCTCAAGTCACGTTGCCCCACAACTTGCACGTGACCAATAGTTTTAGAGGCACGTAGCCCGACTGCTATAAAGAAGAGGGTGAGCAGAGGCGTCTTCACTCATGTGCAAAGTGAGAGGTGGATTCTGCGCTGCCGTCTGACTTCCCTTGCATAGCCAAACCTTAATTATTACATCGGACGATGCTGCGAGTAAGGTGTCTGAGAGGAGGTAGCAGGGGGGCCGAGGCTGCCCATCTGATCGGAGCCATGGTTGGTATTGTGGTGTTTTTTTTTCTCCCAAATTTTTTCTACAAAATTCTAAAACAAATTTCAATAAAAAAAAAAAAATCAAACTGAATAAAAAGAATGTATTTTTGATTAAAACATTTTGCACTACATCTGAACTGCAAAAGCAGCTTCTTTCACCTGATGTCAATCTAATTTATTTATTTACTCATTCTTTTGTTGAACTGATTTTGCATTTTGTTATTTGAAATATTCATAATGTCACAATCGACCAATTATGGAAAATGATAATTAAAAAAACGAAATCACAATAACTAAACACTTGAAACACTGATTTTGCCGGAGAGACCGCAGGCCTATAATTGATTTATTTTGAAATGCTGAGTGGATTTTTTTTTCTGAGTGACGGTGAACAGCTGTTTGGCGCAGATGCGCTCCCAGCGTCAGTGACACTGGAGCTGCGCCTGAGTCAGCAGAGGCGATTCAGTAACGCCTATCTCTGCAGATAGCGCTTCCTAACAAGTGTACTTTGGCTCCAAACCAATATACCTTACTGACGATATTTCCAGTCCTATACCTCTGATATTCAAGGTCGCCTGTGTCACTGTGACCTGCCTGCACAGCTGTTCTGCTGTATCTGAATTCGTTTACTTGTCTATAGGACTTTTTCAAATATGAAACAAGGAGCTACCAAAATTCTTTTTGGTTACCGTCCTGGCACAAAAACAAAGCCAACAGCACCAACTTGATCAGGGAGCCATGGGAATACAATGCAAATGAATGCATTTTAAATTGTTCTATCTTTCTACACCTGTCCAAATTATAGGCTATAGGCCTACTTATCTGTAAGTGAACCAACCAGTGAACCTTTTGTTCGGAAAAAATGACCTGAAGAAAAATCAGCAGAAAGGATTCTATATATTTAAAAAGAGAATTACGCAAAACAAATCTGTATCAATACATTCAGCTCCCAAGCTGGCTCTGTCATAGGCTATTGGAAACAAAGTCCAAGACTCTGCTCTTGAGTCATTGATAAAAAAAAAAAAAAATCAGTATCTGCAGTTGGATGTGTGAATGTAAGTCCTGATGCAGCTTGTGTCTCCCGCAGCTCGGCCGGGCTGCGACTGGGTGGGTGCAGAGGGCCTTCGAGAGCACTTCGAGTGCTGCAGCTGCACAGCCGCGCCCTGCAGTCGAAGAAGAAACTGTTACTGAGCCCGTGCTGCAGGAATGCCCCGTCTCCGCCTACAACGAATGGGACCCCCTGGAGGAGGTGATCGTGGGCCGCGCCGAAAACGCCCGCGTGCCTCCCTTCACTGTGGAAGTCAAAGTAAGAAATGATGAAAGAGTCATTCGTTTGAAGCATGCACAGATCTGCAAAGTGATACCTAAAATGCATTGTGAGTAAAAAAAGTAAATTGCCCTCTTGATGAGCATATTGTCATATTGTTGACAGGCTAACACATATGAGAAGTATTGGCCCTTCTACCAGAAGCATGGGGGGCATTCTTTTCCTGCGGACCACTTGAAGAAAGCTGTTGCTGAGATTGAGGAAATGTGCAATATTCTGCGTCACGAGGGCGTTAATGTTCGTAGGCCAGAGCCCATCGACTGGTCCTTCGAATACAAAACTCCAGACTTCACATCATCAGGTAAACACAGGGAGAGATAGAGTAAGCAGACTCCATGACTGATGCAAGAGGGGGAGTGGTGTATTATGCAGCTATTATCCATTGATAAATATTTCAAAAGTGGAACCTAATTTTTTATATTAGTTAATAGCTGACAATATGAAAATATCATACAATACAGCAAAATGTATGTGCAAATAGAAAATAGTGTAGTCTCATCTCATCTCTTTATACATAATCCACCACTCAGGAGACAAAACTGAATGATCAAGCCACTAGTACATCTACCTGTGTACGGTGATGATGATGCATTGCATTAAACTAATGGTGTACTGTGAATCCTACCTGTTTGCAGGCATGTATGCTGCCATGCCCAGAGACATCCTTATGGTCGTGGGCAATGAGATTATCGAGGCTCCGATGGCCTGGAGGGCTCGTTTCTTTGAATACCGCGCCTACCGGCCTTTGATCAAGGAGTACTTCAAAAAAGGTGCTAAATGGACCACTGCTCCCAAACCTACTATGGCCGACGAGCTGTATGATCAGGTGAGGCTTCATCTTGTGACATGATCTGTCTCGTACTTCCCTCTGCTAGATGATTAGCGGTGACTTTAATTTCTTGAAACAGGACATGTTAAATATTTCATAATGATTACAGAAGGGTTGTGTAAACTAACTTTGAAGTGTTGAGTTTTTGTATTTAATGTGAACTTCAACCTACATGAAAATGACCTGTTCAGGTCCCCGTACTGCAAGTGAACTCTTGACACCACGTTGTTCATCGTGCCGTACCGGCAAGAGACTGTACATTACAGCTTAATTGCCCGAGAGATAATCCCTTTCCTGTTTCCGACCCCGCTCATACAGGACTACCCCATCCGCACAGTTGAGGACAGACACAAGCTGGCTGCCCAGGGGAAGTTTGTGACCACGGAGCACGAGCCCTGCTTCGATGCTGCTGATTTCATCAGAGCTGGGAGGGACCTTTTTGTCCAGAGGAGTCAGGTATTCAGGCTGCTAAAGTAACTTGCAAACATGTGTGTGATTTGATACTGAGTAAAATATTTGCCCAGTTTTGCATTGGTTAAGTAGCCCAACAAGGGCAAATTCTTCAGTCTTATCAGACACAACGCTGCATGGCGTAAATGTCAGCTGTAACTACAGCTGCTACAGTCTGAGAAAGAGAAGATTAGATTATAAAGCACAATGTGGCTATTACTACAGTGCAGTTATCAATTGCAGATGTCATGAAGCAAGGCAGTAGAATAATGATGAAGCCCTTGGCCTGGAAAGTGGTTCACTTCTCTTTGTATGTCAGTGAACGCCCTAAAATACCATTCTAAATTTCGCTAGACCCATTTACTCACCAATTAACACAATTAGACCCAAGGCAGGAATCCACTGCAGCGATTCAGAAGAAGATAGCATCCAACCTCTATTGTTTTATTTGTAGGTTACAAATTACATGGGAATTGAGTGGATGCGTCGTCATCTGGCCCCAGACTACAAGATCCACATCGTCTCATTCAAGGACCCCAATCCCATGCACATTGATGCCACTTTTAACATCATTGGGCCGGGGCTGGTGCTGTCGAACCCTGATCGCCCATGTCGCCAGGTAAGACTGGGAAGACTGTGTGTCTCTTTTTCTTGACCATCTTTTCTCATAGTGTCCTGTGCTGCCCACTTGTGAGATAAAACTGTAACAGGTATGTTTCACCACTAGACTTTGTATTGTGTCTTTCAGATTGAGATGTTTCAGAAGGCTGGCTGGACTATTGTGAAACCTCCCACACCCCTGATTCCTGATGGTGGGTACTGGTTAAATCGAACTTCCATGAGTTGAATATTTGTAATTTCTCTTACAACTCTCTTACTCTCTGTTTAGACCACCCACTGTGGATGTCCTCCAAGTGGCTCTCCATGAATGTTCTGATGCTGGATGAGAAGCGTGTTATGGTTGACGCCAATGAAGCCACCATTCACAAAATGTTTGAAAACCTTGGTGAGTTCACTTAAGTGATCCTAGCCTGTTTTCCCCTCAGTTCACAGTCTTCCGGATTCACTTTAACTGATATTTCCACTATGCTATTCATGTACACTTTCTTTCAAGTGAGGAAAAGGTTCTGTATATCAAGAGGGATTTCCAGATATCAGCTGTTTCCCAGTTTGAAGCAAATAAAACCTTTAATCATACTGCCTGCTGTCCACAAATAAAGTAAGGATAATTAACGGGTGCATGTGTTTTTACCGCAGGTATCAAGACCATAAAGGTGAACATTCGCCATGCCAACTCCCTGGGTGGTGGCTTCCACTGCTGGACAACCGATGTCCGCCGCCGTGGTACCCTGCAGTCCTACTTCCACTAGCCATGCCAGAAATAGGCAGTTTTTATTGAGCTGTTAAGGTTAAAGCCTCAATCCGGGATTTTATGTAATTCTTAATTTCGGATTCTTTATTTTTTTGCTCTAGCAGCTATGTAACTATTTACACATAGGTTCATCAAGGGTGGGGCTTGGTGATGATCCGCTATTTGCAACTTTCAGATCCTATCTGAACTCAAAGTACATGATGCTCAAATGTTAACAAACAATGCAAAGATAAATAAATAATTTTTTGCTTCAAAATACATTTTAAACTTGTGTTTAGGTGTCAAATGCTGTAACTCCTTCCATTAAAATCACCTGAGTCAAACCAATTAGAGAGTGAAAAAAAAGTTTTCAAACCTATGAAACAAACATGAAGCTTGTAGTGGGGCAATCTTGTCACTACTGGTGGCACCATAGTCCAATTCCGGATTGGGCCTTTAAGTCTTAAATGAAGATGTATGAACTGTGTTGATTTAACATTGCTGTGTATTACAGTGCCTTTGCAAACAGCTTTGTCCAGAGATGTCTGCTGAATAGCAACAAATGAACATCACTTACTTTCTTGCAAAAAAAAAAACTCAATAATCTCAATATTAACTGCATTTCTGGCCTGGCTATTGTGAAAATGAATTGTCAAAGGCTTATCCATCTAAAAGTCTTAACTATGAGGACGGGGTACAATTTGGTATGTGAATGTCATCGGACTTAATGGGCACAGGAGGGAAGAAACTTCCTCCTCACGAAAACTCATTTCGTATTATCAATTCATACTGATTTTTCCAACTTTTTTTTTTTATCTAGAAGAATGTATAAAAGTTGTTATGTAGGTCATTAAACAATATTGATTTCTTATCTCTGGTATATTATTTTGTAAAGAATGGAATTGATTAAACAAACAAATTTATATTTATATTTTTCATACATTTTATTGGACTTATATATTTTTCATTGTTTCCCAACAATTAGTGTTTTTATATATTTACTTAAAAAGTATGAGGTCCATATCAGATATTGTATACCTTTTGCCTCTGCTGTTTTCTCTTATTGCAAATCTGGGCCAGTTATATGCTACTAGTCATTCTCACTGAACTGCTTGGCTGCTTTTGTTTGCATGGCAAAAATGCCCACAGAATGAAATATTTTATGCTGTTAAGATTCTTGTTGCATGGGTTCTTTGATGCTTATACTGTGTAATGTAATCCTGGAGATTTTGAACTCTAGAAGTCTGTCTTGGTATATAGTTTGATAATGGTTTCAAGTAAAAAGATCGCTCAACAGGAACATGGTTGATGCTTTGTACTGTGCAACATTATTAAACATATATAAAGAAGAGACATGTGTCGTCTTGATTGTGTGTAGAAGTAACACTGGCCTATAACACATGGGAAAACATGACTTATTTTGTTTGATGAATTTAGCCGGTGCTGACAAGTGATTATTACATTACATTAGTTGATATCTGCATTGTTAGCCCCATAATCTTCTCTTCCAGGTTGAGGTTGTTAGCAACAAAGACACAACTCTCTACCTCAGTGTACAGTAGTTGAATGAATGTAGTACTAAGTCTCAAGTTACAAATGGTGAGTTATGCCAAAATGGAGGAGAGACAAAAAATGTTAGCACTTAAAGACATACTTGCAGTAAGTATATTTCCCACCTGAATTTCTTGAAACACCAAAAATAACTACGTTTATACTTAAATTTAAAGTGGGAGAATTATATTTATGATTGATGATAATGATAATGCTGTGCACAGCTTGGTAGGACTTTTGTAGTTCTAATAGAGTGCTGTCAACTTTAGTGAGAATAGGTATGGTGTATAACAAGTAATCAGTACCATTTGATGTTACTGAAGTGAGTGAGAGTGTTAGAGGGAAAAGTCGAGACACATGGCCAACATCTGTGAAAAACATCTGAGGCTGACTTGGGAAAACTTAACAATAAGATGAAAATTTGCATTCTGAGCCAGTATCCTATTATTGCGATACATCATATTTGAGAAAATCTACTTTGTTGAAGGACCTTTAAGACTTTTATCAGTGTCTCTGCAAAAACGTACACAGACCCAACAGGCCTTTAGTACAGGTATCAATGGGATCCATCTGTTTATGCACTGCAGGTTTGTGGTCTTCTCCCATCAGTATTGTCTCAAATTTGTTTTGGGTCATATTATATGTTATGTTGTTACATGTATGTTATACGTATGTTACTTAATGTACAGTATTTGTGATGGTAAGCATATTGCAGAACTAGGCATTACATTGGCAGTTCACACATATTACAAATTTAGTTGCATAAATTAGGTCACTCTGGGTTAAGTTAACCTGGGAAACTAATCCATTCATGTACGTATCTGATAAATGGTATCATAGTTTGCACTCACTGTGCCGCCATGACACCTTTATGTCTGTGAAACATTAACAGGGCTGATGTGTCAGTGGCAGAAATTGCATCATGTTACTCTGTAAACCGACCAGCTGCGATGTGATAGTCGGTGAGATGATAATTTCACTGTAAAGATTTAAAAAAAAAAAAAAACTAGGTTCACTGGTTGGTTCACTTACAGATAATGATAGCCTATATCATTTGGACAGGAGTCCATGTAGAAAGACAGAAGAAATTAAACTGCATTCATTTACATTGTTATGCTTACAGGAATCCCATGGCTCCCTGATTAAGTTAGTATTGTTGGGTCTGTTTCTGTGCCAGAATGGTAACGAAAAAGAATTTTGGTTGTATAGACAAGTGGCTGGCAGTAACCTTTGGTTTAAAATAGGAATGCCTTGCAATGCTAGCAAGCTATTAGCTGGTTAACTGAAGCACCCATGCAGGAACTTTTTATGATATACTTTATAGATACCCTAAGGAGGAAATTCACTTTCCTTCCTCTGGTTGGGGTGAAAGGTCTGGGGTGAAAGGGTTAAGTATCTACCTTAAAGATACTGAAGCACGATACTGCAGCAGGTATGGCCACACAGAAAAATAACTAACTATAAGACTAACTATAAGACAACTATAAGATTCAAAATAGTCAAAGTTATTATCAGGGCAGTTGTATAGCAACAATTTCTCAATGCCCATCTCTCATAAGTAACCTCTCATTTTCTTAAAAAACTTAAAAAAAAATAAATTGCAGTTGTAGTTTTAATAAACTCAACAGCTCAATATTTTGACATTTGAAACAGTTCTGCAAGCTAATTGATCAGATTTGACCATAATAAATAAGGATATCAAAGCTATAAATCACAGACAAATCATCATAGTTTTAAAATATGTGATATAACAGAATATAAATTACAAAATGTTGAAGAAAGTTGTCTTGGCATTGTAAACCAGCAGTGGAAAAAGAAGCAAAGCAAGCTGTTCTGATCCTTTATTCTGCTGCCACCTACTGGTGAAGAACACACACAACACTTTGAAGGTTATTGTATAGTAAATATATAGGAAATTTCTGAATTAGAACACGATCAAAGAATGTAATGTTACTGTATATTTGCACAAGTCAAATTTCAGACCACAATAGTAAATTCAGCAACATATGATTAAAAACATGGTCATCTGTTTAATATTAGATTTGATTGGATTTGAATGTATGCTCTCTTCAGTATGTGAGGCATTTTAGATTAAATTCACACTGTGACAACATACCAATGGGTTTACAATGAGAGCATAATTTAGATAGATAGATAGATAGATAGATAGATAGATAGATAGATAGATAGATAGCCTACCTAACACACACTAAAACCACACATACATGCACACAAACACTGACACACAGATAGCATGCAAACATATACACACACACAATGAGAAAGAATATTAAGTCAGTTGCAAACATATTGTACAGTAGATATATTACAGAATGTTACTGGATGTTAGCCACTCAAATAGTCTGAATACGCTGTTTGTTTCTCCACAGGCTGGAGGAGCGAGCTGGGCCAAGTGAGAGCCACCAAGGCTTAACAGCCTCATGCCCTGATGACCTGATTTAGCTGAGCTTTTTGCTAAATGATGATTATGTGAACTGTTTGAGAAAATTGTGAATAAGTGAACACTCCCCTTTTCCCTGCTCTGTGATGTCTGTCATGAACCTGCACATCTACACCACACAATTCATGGTCCTTACTTGTTTCCCTTCTGCGGAAATTGTGAACGGAGGAGGATGTATTCTGTTTATCACCATCAATATTATTGATAGTAGGGCTGAATGTCTCTCTTTTCATGACAGCCAGTGCAGATAGTTGTATTAGTGTCACGTTTCTTTAGCACCACCCAGACCAGGACTTGATCTCACAACTGAGACTGAACTGCTCTTTTTCCCTGGAAAATCCCAACCCCCCACAACACCTCTCCACCAGGACTGCTAAGATATTTTTGTGTAATTTTAGTGGGTTTTTTTCCTTTTAGATTTTCCCCTTTTTTCCCTTATTTTACTACTGTTCCCTGTGCCGGTCTGGTCATCACTCCAGTCTGCCTTCTCCATCCTGACTCCCGAACAGCAGACTCACTCCCCATCATCTATTCTAGACCGAAAACTCAGCTTTTCTAGAAGCACCTCATGTCACCCTCTTCCCACTGAATAATATCACCTCTCCACTCACTGGTGCTCTCTAGAATATTGCTTCTATCTTTGCTGCTTAGCTATTATTTGATTTCTTTTTCCTAGCACTTATTCTGCTGTTGGACTGTTATGTCACTCTGGAGTGTCAGCTAAATGCTTAAAATGTAAAATGTAAATGAGCTTGAAATGAAGGCAAATAGTGTCTTATGAAGTGTGACCAAAGGTGGACTTAGACCTGTCAGGGCCTCTGTCTTCAGAAGATAAGGAGCTCTGACTTGAGATAAACCACTCGATTGATCCAGTTGCCCCATCAGGTGTAAATTTAAGGTGTCCGGGTCTGAGTCTGAATTCAAAATCTCCTCAGTCTCAATAACCTTCTTCAGACCTTCATCTGCCACTTACTGGGCCCAGCGTCCCCCACTATGTCAGCTTATGACATGGAAGGGACCAAAATAGTTCAGAACTGTTGAGAAACAGCTGGGTATAGGCGAAGGTGAGCTACCAGTAGGTCCGCCATCCTGGATAACAGGGTTGGGGCCATTCACAAATTGATTCATCCTGGAGTTGGAATTGGAATGTCACCCAGCTCCAAGGAAACAGAATTGGAATTGAATTGGAATGACAGGAAATAGAGCTGAATTCCAAGAAATTCCATTAAATTCCACTTCCGAAGTTGTCTTGCTAAACATTAAAAATTAAACATTATGAATCAAATAAAAGACAGTTAAACAAATCAAATAAATTGAATGATAATGCACTATGTGTTACAATTACATGTTATGCATCAAATACCACCTGAAAGGCCCCTTTAACATTTTATGATATTCAGTATTGATAATATATAACACTACATGTAATCTCAGATATGTGGTAAGAAGAAACAAAGAAACATGGAATTTCACAGAATGTCATTGAATTAAATTAATCTTCCTGAAATTCCCATTTTGTTCCAATTTCCTTTAGGTTTTTTTCAAATTCCAATTCCAATTCCTCAGTTGAATTTGATGAGTTTATTCATGAATTGACCCCAGCCCTGCTGGGTTAGGGTTGGCTTGGTCCTCCGTCTCTGACATTCAGCACAAGAATGCTGCTCATTTAACTGCTTCCCCTTTGTCACACTGTGGCTTGGATCAAGCACTATAGGGTGGATGCTGCCAGGCTGTGACGAGTCCTGCCTCCTGCACTGATGAATCACAGTTCAGAATCAGACTGCAGAGCGGAGGTGATCATGTGTCTTGTGGCAGAGATAGGTTTACCTGAGACCAAGGCATTGAGGTTCTCTTCAAAACCCTTGAGCTGTACCTGTTTTTATCTGCTTCTATATAGTTTTCTGCAGATGGGCTGCCTGTTTGGACAGCTGTCTCAACAACTGTCTTCAAACTGGAAAATTGATTGGGATCTGGTAATGATCAGGCTTCAGGGACTGCAGGAGAACAGCAGTGAACTTCCGCAGCTCCTCTTGGCTGTGAAGGTCTTTGATAGGCGGAATTAGGTGTAGTCCAGCCCAGTCGGTCGGAGTGGATGCACATGCTCAAGTTTCTGGAATGGCCATTGGACCTTCAGTGGGTATATACAGTGTATCAGCAGAGGTTGGCATGCATGTGGCAGCTTGGACAGCAATCTTGCCACATGAGAATCACATGAGAATGGAGCTCAACACGTCCATCCTTTGCAAGTTGGTCCAACATACCTGCCATGGTTTCAACTCGCAGTGTAAGAAGTGTAGAAGGCAGCTGGATATTGGCTTCTTGAATCTTTTCACTTGATTACAACTTCTGTATTTACAGCAGCGATTCTCAATCCTTGTCATCGGGATCCAGAGCCATCTAATCATGGACTGATTTAGACCTGGGATGCAAGGTGAATGCAATTAACCACCTGGTAGGATAGAAAACCGGCAGTACTCAGGCACTACACAGCAGAGAACCACTGAGTTACAGCAGCCTGTGGTGAAAAGACTTAACAGTGCTCTCCCAGTCCCAGTGCCTGTTGATGCCATAATTACTGCAGCAATGCAAAAGTATGATTTCTGTATGTGTGGTGATGTCTTTTACTATTACAATAAAACTAATTTATGAAATTGTCAGTAGACATCGATCTGTTCATTTATATCCAGTTACATGTTTATGGTTAAGTATTTTTTTTATTATTATTATTGTATAATGAGAAATGTAACTTTTTCCATTTGGAATACAGTTTCATACAGCACAAGAGGGATTGACTAACATATTCAAAACATGTTATGAGTACAATATTGTGTAATAAAAGTGGAATAAAAGGCCTTGGCTTGATTAATGGTAGAGACATAGTCTAAATATAGGCTCAAGGTAGCCTATAAAAGGAGTCTGATAGCCTGACACCCTGACACAGGGTGTCAGGCTATCAGCTGTTATGATAAACAGCTCCAAGTTTCTGTTGAAAAATGGCAAATATTGAGAAAGCACTATCAGCAGTATAGGTAACTCACTATCATCTTATTATATAGGCAAGGCAAGGAAAACTTTATTTATACAGCACATTTCATACACAAGGCAAATACAGTGTGCTTCACATAAAACAGAAAAAATACATAAAATGACATTAAAACGAAAGAAAGAAAGGTATTGAGCAGTCACTCTCACACTGGTGACACCTCTGGTCAGCCAGTATAACTTCTCTGAGAGTGACTCCCTTAATTTTTCCTCTCAAAAGGAAATCATCAATCAAAGGATTCTTCGAAGGAGCCTAGAGTCTTTCCAGTGGTCTTACCCCACCCTATAGGCAGGCCCCACAGCCCCTATAGGACTTGGAAATGTTCCTGTAGAACAATACACAGATCATCTAAATAATTACAATTATAAACTTCAAGAAATCCTTCAATTCTCAATACAGGTTTGAGGATCCCGTCAGAGCGGATAAACTACTCACCAGAGTTCCTCTAGACTCCTGTTGGGATCCTGTTTGTGACGCCAATTGATGAATAATTTTGTATAAAATAGGTAAAACATAAATAAAAGAAATAAAAGAAATAAATAAAGATAACACCTGTTACATCTACATACAGATGATTTAGCAGAAGGCCACAGAGAAAAGGAATGTTTTGAGCCGACTTTTAAAAGAGCTGACAGTGGGAGCACATCTCAGTGCTTCTGGAAGTTTATTCCAGTAATTGGGAGCATAATTACTAAAAGCAGCTTCGCCTGATTTAGTTTTCACCCTGGGAACAACTAACAGACCGGTCCCAGATGACCTCAGAGGTCTGGGTGGCTCATATCCTAGGAGCAGGTCAGAAATGTATTTTGGAGCTAAGCCATTTAGCGCTTTATAGACAAGCAGCAGAATTTTAAAATCAATTCTATGGCACACTGGAAGCCAATGCAGTGACCTAAGAACTGGTGTAATGTGGGCTGTTTTCTTAGTCTTAGTCAGAACTCTGGCAGCAGCATTCTGAATGAGCTGTAACCACCCCAAAGTGTTTTTGGGGAGAGAAGACCATTGCAGTAGTCTAACCTGCTGGTAATGAAAGTATGCATCAGCTTTTCTAAATCAGGTTTTGACATAAGACCCCATATTTTGGTTATATTTTTAAGATGATAAAAGGCTGATCTTGTAATGGTATTGATATGTTTGTTAAAATTGAGATCAGCATCCATAATAACACCAAGATTCCTAGCTTGGTCTTTACTCTTGAGAGACAGGGAGTCAAGGTGAGCCCTAATTGTTTGCCTCTTTTCCTTAGGACCAAAGATAATTACCTCAGTTTTGTCTTTATTTAGCTGAACTGAATCAGAGAATCTACAGGACCAAAGTCACTTGGCGAAAGAGATATATAGAGCTGAGTGTCATCTGCATAATTGTGGTAGTGAATGCTATTTTTCTGTATGATATGTCCTAGTGGAAGCATGTAGAGGTTGAATAAAAGAGGGCCAAGGATTGAGCCCTGTGGAACTCCACGTCATACTGACCCTTTCAGAAACAAAGTCACCGATAGACACAAAGTAGTCCTGCCTTGCAGGTAAGTCTTGACCCAATTTAAGACCAGGCCAGAGAGTCCAACGGAATTTTCTAGTCTATCTAATAATATTGTGTGATCAACAGTGTCAAATGCAGCACTAAGATCCAGAAGTACAAGGATAGAAAGCTTGCCTGAATCTGTGTTTATATGAAGATCATTCACAACTCTAATAGGGGCCGTCTCAGTACTATGATGGGGTCTAAATCCGGATTGGAAATGGTCAAAGTGGGCATTTGAAATTAAATAGTTCTTAAGCTGGTTGAAGACAATTTTTTTACAGGATTTTACTAATAAAAGGGAGATTGGAAATAAGTCTGTAATTACTTATCACAGAGGCATCCACACAACTCTTCTTTAACAGAGGCTTAATAACAGCAGTTTTCAAAGCATTTGGGAAAACACCAGACAAAAGAACGCTGTTAACAATTTGCAATAGTCATTCGCGAAACAGCTAAAAACATTTTTAAAAAAGCAGGCATAACCTTCCTGTTAGACATGGAAGCACTGATAGTTTGTCTGATACTCACAATCCTATCACTGAAAAAGGCGGCAAATTCATTACATTTAAAAGTAGAAAGAAGCTCTGGGGCAATTGATGCTGGGGGATTTATCAGTCTATCAACAGTAGTAAAAAGTGTATGTGCATTGTTTGTATTTTCACTAATGATCTTGGCAAAAAAGGATTGTCTGGCATTTCTCAATTCTATGTTGTAGTTTTGAAGCTCCTCTTTGTAGATATCATAGTGAACCTGGAGCTTTGTTTTTCGCCATTTACGTTCAGCCTTTCGGCATTCTCTTTTCCGTTGTTTTACAGACATAGTATTTCTCCAGGGTGCTTTTTGCTTACCAGAGATTTTCACCTTAACTGGTCCAATGTCATCAATGGCATTCCTAATTTGTCAATTAACATTTTCAACAAGGTCATTAATACAATGCGCAGTGGGCATTTGTGACACAGATATTGCGTTCATAAAAGCTGCAGCAGTATTATCATTGATGTAGCGTTTTGGGTTGGGGGTTTTTTACAATTTTTGGCCTAGCTTGTAGTTCCAGATTTATAGACACATCAAAAAAAACACAGAAATGATCAGATATGGCAACATCAATAGCAGTTTTAGTGATATTGAGACCCCTAGTGATAATCATGTCAAGGTATGCCCCCGATTGTGGGTGGGCTCCGACACATGCTGAGACAGACCAAAAGCCTCTAGCACGCTAGACAGCTCTCTAGCATGGTTATCATTTGGATTATCAATGTGAATATTGAAGTCACCCGATATAGCCAGACAATCAAAATCTGAAGAGATTTTGGACAGTAGTTCACCAAATTCATCAAAGAAATTGTTGGACTGTTTAGGTGGTCTATATACAATCAGAAATAAAACTTGAATAGTACATTTCAAAGTAAAAGAAGGTATTCAAAAGATGTAAAATCCCCAAATGACACCTGTTTGCACTGAAACACATCAGAGAAAAGAGCTGCAACACCTCCCCCTCTCCTGTCAGCTCTAAAAACATCTAAAAAATTAAAATTGGGGGGTGCAGATTCAATAAGAACAGTCATTCTGCCATTTCTGTCTAAACAGGTTTCAGTTAAAAACATAAAATCAACTTTATAAGTATTAATTAGGTCATTGATCAAAAGAGACTTGTTAGCCAGAGACCTAACCTTAAGCAAGCCAAGCTTTATGGTTTTTTGGGCTAGTTTTAGATTATTGGTCACAGGCCCTGAGGCAGGGTGTCTGCAATTGTCAAGTTGTTTCACTCTTATCAAATTTGATAATTTTGCAGCATGGAGAGGGTACATCTTGCTTATTCTACTGCTAGTCAATACAGGAATGGGGAAAGTTACAGGCACTGATGTAAAAACTCTTGGTGGTGGTTGTGATCCAGCAATACATGTACTGGGTCCCAGCTTCATATGGGAAATTTCATGAATACCAGCTACATTGCAGCGGGGACCCCAAGGCCATCAGTTGTTTGCTTCTCCAGTGTTGATATCAGCAATGCTGGTGTGACACAGTGCGCTTGGCGCCTCCAGGATGGATGAAGGTCGAGGGGGGCAGGGAGGGGGAGGACGTCTGTGAGTTGAAGAGGGGGGGCATGGGCGAGGGGGGCAGCAATGTATTTAATCCAAGTAGCCTGCTAAACTTATTTATTCCTCTGTCAGCTCTTGGTAATGGCCCACTGATAAAGGATTGAATCTCTAGTTTGCCAAGTCTGTTAAAAAGTTCAATGAAGTCCAGCTTTAGCAGTTTCCAACAATGAGAATGTCCGGCACAGGTGTCTGCTCCACTGGGGGGCCAGGCTTCTTGACCATCCAAGCCTTTGACTTTAACCCTTTATCTGTGCGCACCTTAGTCCGTCGCTGTTCTTCCTTGTGCAAATGATCAATAGTGGTCGCCATTTCTGATTCACACAGATTCAATAGTAGTTCAAATCTATTTTCCAGCCGTAATGTCGGGGATGACTGCAGTCTCTTATTTGCATTAGTCTGCTGTCTATTTGTGTGTTTATTTTTGGGCTTTGCGCTGAGCGTATACCAGTGGGTAGCAGACTCAGTCTGTTCAGTTAGTTTCTTTGGTGCTGGTTCAGGTTTACCAAGTTTTAGGAAGGTTATGGAATCATTCAATGCTGGCACTTCATTAGCACTCTGAGCCTGAGTTCTAGGCTGTTTTGACTCACCGACTGAAGACATTGGAAGTGTGTCATGAAGTTCTCTGTCATTTTCCAATGCAAAAATTGTGGTTTCTAATAAAGCAATCTTCTGTAGCAGTTTATGGCAGTCTGAGCATTTTAGAGATTCCAGAGTGTGAGGAGGCATCTTGTAATCCCGAATGGTGAAAAAGTTTGAAAATAGGTGATCACGACCTCTGATCACTTTAATCCTGTAGAATTAGTAGTTAACAGGTACTCCCACTCATAGTTTTGTGCATTGCAGCTGGAAAAACAAGAAAATATTGCCGAAAAATAGATAAGCATCCAGGAGCAAAGCAGAGAGCGTCTGTAGTGTTGGAGAGGCGGTAGCAAAAGTGGCTTTATATATATATAGGCTTATAGGCTTATATACTTTATATACAGCCCTGGAGACCGCTGCAAAATTATCAGTTTCTCTGGTATTACTATTTATAGG